>NC_142813.1:42269458-42492330 GCF_049724085.1 Artemia sp. Qi Xiang Cuo | reverse complement strand
TCCTGTTTTTTCATTCTCACTGACAAAAACCATAAAACAGACATAAATTGCTGTTGACATCCATTAATGTGAAAAAATACTGTTTTTTCATTCTCACTGACAAAAACCATAAAACAGACATGAATTACTGTTGACATCAATGAAAAACATCAAATAAATTGATCAACACACATAACCGTCCAAAAAAGATCCATAAATGTGTGAAAATTCATGTTTTTCCATTCTCACTGACAAAAACCATAAAACATACATAAATTGCTGTTGACATCCATTAAAGTGAGAAAGTTCCTTTTTTTTCATTCTCACTGACAAAAAACATAAAACAGACATGAATTGCTGTTGACATCCATGAAAAACATCAAATAAATTGACCAACACACATAACCATCCAACATACATAAATTACTGTTGACATCCATAAATGTGAGAAAGTTCCTGTTTTTTCATTCTCACTGACAAAAACCATAAAACAGACATGAATTGCTGTTGACATTCATGAAAAACATCAAATAAATTGACCAACACACATAACCATCCAACATACATAAATTGCTGTTGACATCCATAAATTTGAAAAAATACTGTTTTTTCATTCTCACTGACAAAAACCATAAAACAGACATGAATTGCTGTTGACATCCATGAAAAACATTAAATAAATTGACCAACACACATAACCATCTATGAAACATCCATAAATGTGAGAAAATTCATGTTTTTCCATTCTCACTGACAAAAACCATAAAACATACATAAATTTCTGTTGACATCCATTAAAGTGAGAAAGTTCCTGTTTTTTCATTCTCACTGACAAAAACCATAAAACAGACATGAATTGCTGTTGACATCCATGAAAAACATCAAATAAATTGACCAACACACATAACCATCCAACATACATAAATTGCTGTTGACATCCATAAATGTGAGAAAGTTCCTGTTTTTCCATTCTCACTGACAAAAACCATAAAAACAGACATAAATTGCTGTTGACATCCATGAAAAACATCAAATAAATTGACCAACAAACATAACCATCCAAGAAACAACCATCAATGTGAGAAAATTCCTGTTTTTTTCATTCTCACTGACAACAAACAGACATAAACTATGTAAAAAAAAGTTGTAGGTGGCAGCAGGGGTGCGTGACACGATCAATTGAGGCATCTCTACTAATATTTGCTAATCGTGTCCTGACAGCAAAATTATGGAAGTGAGGCAAGTGTCGTATACTCTGTAAGTAGGTTAATGACCCAAATTGGATATAGTCTGTAGCTTTAATGCCCAAGTAAGGGTGTTAGCCTTGTATTGCATAGCCATTCAAATGGCCGAGGGATTTTACTGGCTGTGGTTATTACATGCACACTACTCACATCGCTCTTTATTTAGGCAGCACCATTGCGCTGCCTATGACTATGCTGGAGATTGCTATCAGTTAATGACGTCTCCATAATGTTTTAAAATTGCACCATATGAAATTCTAGTATATTTAAATGTTTGCGTTATTTTAGGTGCGAAACATCGAGTAAAGCTTTCAACAGAAGATGGTTTTTTTTTCGTTACAAATATGAACTAAATTAAGAAATGTTAAGTAAAATGTAACATTAAAAATTCCTAGAATACTTAAGCCGACAGTTTTCCAATATAAATCCAACCTAAAGTACCTTCGTTCCTGGAAAGTTAACGAAAGTCAATCTCAGTTTCTCAATGTCTTCTTTCACAGTTTGTTTTCTATGTTGGCAGAACTACGAACATAAAATTGCAACTTCCCTAAATTGTTGTGACATATAAGGTGGCAACACTCCAGAAGGACCTATTTTCAGGTAACTTAATTTAAAGCTACAATTTAAGTCTTAAGGCAATAATTTATTAAATATATTGACCACACTCTAGTCCAAGGTCACGAAGCAGACTTATTTTCTTCATAGAACAACTATTCAAAAAGGGATTTTCCTATCTTTGTAATTCTTTATCTGTTAACTAACGATCAGGGTTGCCGTCTGGTGAAAAAAATCATTTGATTTTAGTAATTTTTAGTGAATTTTAGTGGTTTTCTTCAATACCCTAGTGATTTATGAGTTGATTTAGTGATTTTCGTGTTGACAGTATAAAAAGATCACTAGGGGTGGCAATCCTGCAAACAATACCGGCAGGGTGACGAGCGACAAATAAGACTCCTGTATTTATAACCGTGTAATCCACTAATATTTACAGGCAATTTCTGAAGCACAGACGCTATACAGGAAAGCAGCCAAACAGGTTCATTTTGTTGGTTTTTTGCCCTGGGGTATCAACACCACTGGGTAACGGCATCAGTCATTAATCAATCATAACGTGTTATTTGTGACCTGAAATAGTAAGGATTTGACTTTGGCTGAAGTTCCAAAAATTCTATAGACGTTCAGTGCAGTATCATGGACAAAGAACACAAGTTAAAAATCAGGATTTGATTTATTCATAAATAATTAAAAAAATGGCACTGAAAAAATACAAATTTTTTTTTTATAAAATCAAAAAACCACTATAAAACTTGAAACGAAAATAAAGTGTTCGATATAGAAGGTGGGCTTTAAACCCTGAATTCTGCATTTTTCTTCTCTCTGAAATTTCAGAATTTACAAAACGACCAATTGAACTTCAATAAGGTATGAAATAAAGATTAGTACATAGAACATAGGTGATGGGGGTAAGGGTGAAAGCCCCCCTATATCCAAATAATTTGCTTTCATTTTATCTTTTGTCCTCATTCTTGAACCCCACTCGAAAAAAATCTTATTTTTACTTAACTTAATATCTGTGAAGTATTACTCTAGTACAAATATCATCACAAAGCATCTTTTTCTAGTAAATTAAGTTGAATGTTGTTCTCACTTCGTAATGTCTCATCGATTCCGCAGAAAAATAAACAGTTGTCAGGATGATTCAACTGAGTAAGTAAACACAGCCATTGATTGACATAGCCTTCCCTGTTAATATCCCTTTTTGCAAAAGTTAATTATTGTCAACAAGTAAATTAGCGGAGAAGCAGGGGTTAAATCTTGAATCGTCTGTATGGCATAGACAAACCTTGGCTGCAGTTGATATAGGTCTCAATATCTAATTCCTTACATAGATTGGTCAGTAGGAACAAGGGGCAGATCCAGGATTTTTTTAAGGGGAAGCGGGCACAAAATAGCTTGATCTGAAAAAAAATTAAGGGGGGGGACGCAAAATAGGTTGATCTGATTAACTTGCCTCATGAGCAAGTTTAATTAACGCAAACTTGACCTAATTAAGAAAATTACAATACTTTTGACTACACTAGGGAGGGGGGCGCTACCTCGCCCCCCTCGATCCACCATCGGTAGGAACCTCCAGTTAAATTGTGACCTAAAATGCAGTTTTTCGTTTTGACACCCCTCTGTCCCCTGTTAGGACCTGTTTGCTTCTTTGCTCACACATACAAGAAAAACGCGGAACTGCTTCACCACTGCACCAATGCTCCAATGCGGAACTGTAAAACCAGATCGTTGGTTCCGTTAAAAGGCAAAGGGTAACAGGTGAAACAGGGTGTAGAGCAGAAGTAAGTTTTATAGCAAGTGTCTCTGAGAGCTACTCAAGCTAGTGCTTCACTACTCTTCGGATTCTAACTCACACACATATTACTCACGAGTTATAAACAAAATGGTCTTGGTATCGAGTTGTTAGTATGGTCCTTATATAAACCTTGTTAGTGTAGGTACCTAGTTAGGTTAGTTATTTAACATATAGTTAGGTTAGCTACCTGAAGTTGCCTTAGTTAGTTTAAACCTTAACCACAGGAATTCAGTAGGCTGTTTGTGACTCTTTGTTGCGAACTAATATTTGTAAGCCAACTAAGCAAACAAATTGTTAATATGTTTTCTTTTTTATGATTTGTTCGCAAAATAACTATTGCCTCTATTTTTTCCCACATTGAGCTATATCTCCTTTTCTCAACTGGAGAATTAGTCTAAAAACTAAAGAATTTTGAGTCTATAGAATCAAGTTTATTTCTGCCTTATTTTGAAGAAAAATGAAAAATCTTCCTTGTAGAAACATTTTTTAGCAACAAACGAAAAAGCAAAACATAGTTTTCATTTTTTTTTTCTCCCCTATAATCTTCTCCCCTATATTTTCTATATTTTCTCCCCTATATCTTCTTTTAAACAACTACTGCCAAATTTCCAAGTCCTTTGGTGTCCTAAGGACACCAATTTCTAAGTCCTAAGTCTAACCCAAATGCTAATTGAGTAGCATTGCTTAAGTACTCTTACGTAGAAGTACTGTTTTTGTCTAAAATTAGTTAAAAAAAAAAAGTTTTTTTTTCAAATTAAATTAGGGAGCAACGTCAAAACTGAAAACGAACAAAAGATATTACGTATAAAAGAAGGGCCACCCCCTCTTCAATACCTTACTCTTTACGCTAAAGGTTTTTAGTATTTAAAAAAAAGCTTCTTATTATTCTAATTAAACAACCCTTGTATTTTAGGAGTCGTTTCTAAGGAACTGGGACAAAAAGTCAAACTTTAGCGTAAAATGCGAGGTATTGAGGAGGAGGGAACCCCCTAATATACCTAATAATTTCTGTTCATATTTAGTTTTGATGTTTTTCCTTACTTTCAGTTTAAAAATTTTTTTTTAAATTTAATTTCTAACCTTTTTTATATAATGCTGGGTGATCTGGCTTCCCTCCATGAAAAATTCCTCCCCCCCCCCCCACGGAAAATCTCTCAATGGAACGTTCCTCGCATGTAAAATACCCCTCACCATGAAAATTCCTCCCAGACAATTCCATTCTCGCTGAAAATTGTGCTTGCCACACTTTCATTTGAAAAAGACTTCAATTTCTGTTTGTTTTCAAATCATGCGGGAAATCTCCCCTCCGTGGAAAACTTTTCCCGCTAACCCCCCCTCCCCTCTTAGTATGAAGTTGCTCCCTCAGAAAATACCCCCTAAAGAATCTATTCCTCGAATTCTCCCCAATGGAGAATACCTCCCGTTGAAATCCCCCACCCCCTACAGAAAGATCCTCTGGACAATTCCAACCCGGGGAAAATTTCCCCGTACAATTCCCTTTAACAACTCCATATGTAAATTTGAGTCGGCAAGGAGAAATTAAAACAAATAATAAGAATTTCCTGTAGAAATTTTGGCAAGCTCCCTCCGTGCAAAATTTCCCCCAGAGTAAAACATCCCCTGGAAAGTTGGCCATCCGAGAACTTTCCTCCATGTGGAAAATTCTCCCCGGGGAAAACCCGCCAGCATAAAATTTACCCCCCCCCCCCTGGAAAAACGTCCATATACTTCACAATACCAATGCTATACTTAAAAATGGGCAAACTTCATGACTTACAGACCTTTCTCCAGGGGCAGTGGGGGTTATGCTATCCTCAGATGCATAATTACTGGATCTTTCAACTATGCTCAATAAAATATTTATCTTGAAATTTTGATTGGACGACTGTGGTGAAAAAATGTGCATTGGAGGAGGGTTAAATGCCCTCGAATAATTTTGGTCGCTTAAAGGGCACTAAAACTTTTCATTTCCGTTTGAATGAGCCCACTCATGATATTTTAGGAGTATTGATTTGATACAATTACCCCTGGGGAAAACTAACAAAAACAAAACAAGAAAAACATTAAATAAACACGCATCTATGATCTTTCTTCACAAAAAAAAGTTCCACATTTTTGCAGATGGGAGCTTGAAACCTCTGAAGTACGGTTCTCTGATACGCTGAATTTGATTGTGTCTCTTTCATTAAGGTTCCTAGACTTTTAGAGGGTGCCTCCCTTTTCAAAAATCAGGCAAATTTTCTCAGGCTCATAGATTTTGATGGATAACACTAAACTTAATGAGTGAATATCACTAAACTTAATGTATTTGGAATCAGCTTAATAAGCCAATTCTTTTGATGTATCTTTTGATAAAAAGAATTCTTTTTTTTAGAGTTTTGGTTACTATTGAGTCGTGTTGCTCATTAATTATAGTTCGTGACCACGAACGGTTTGAAAAATGCATGAAATAATTTGTAACCAAAATTCTAGAAAAAAATTTAGTAGTAAAATTTATTATAAATACAAATGCTAAAAAGGAAATTTACTCAAGTAACAGGTAGCACTTAACAAACTATTTTTCATTTTGGCTGGGAAAATAACAGTAGGTTATCTGAGAAGGTTAGTTTCATTTCGTTTAAGAGGCTAAAAATTAAGAATTAAAGCTTTACTTGGAACTCTTATTTGGCTAGGAGATTTAAAATAGTCTCTATACGTCCAAGGTTTTTCCAAGACGATACTTCTACTGAAGCTTAACACAGCTTAACGCTCATCCCTTTCTCCCTATCTCTGTTTTACTCTCTTTTTTCTCCCTGTACACCTTTTGTCCTTCAGTCTCTCTCTTTCTCTCTTTTTCTTTTTCTCTCTTTCTCTCTTACAGAAATTACGACAATTTTTTCCGAATGGATTCTTTAATTACTCTTATAAAAGAAGTACTTAGTTTACTCAAAAAGGTCTTGAAATAGTTCACGACCACAAATCTTACCTGAAATTCTCAAATCCACCCCCAGTCCATCCCGAGATACAGCTAATTCTGTTTTGATGAGCCAGAAGCCAATAGTGTCTTTTGATTTACTTTCACCCATCCAATAAACAATTTGCAATCCTTTACCTTTACCTTGCTCCACCCTTTAATTTTAACTCGACCCCCCAAGTTATTCTTGAGATTTTGCAGATATTGTATTGTGCTAACCTAGACATACAAAGTGTCTTTCGATTTATCTCTACCGCCTCTCTTTAAGTCACAATTCAAGATACACTTACTCCCCCCCCCCCCATTACTAATCCCAGAAATCATAAAATCGGTCTCCAGAGTCCTTCCCGAAATACTTCAGACCCGGTATTATTATGACATGGCGACGGCTAGTGTCTTACAATTTATCCCACTGCTTAAACGTGCATAGATTCCGTGTCCCCTAGCAGCTTAAACGTTTAGGGTAAAACTTTAGGCCAAAAACCATTAGGGTGACCAAAAAAAAGGGTTAGAACCTTCTCGTCCTAACACAAGCTTCAAGTCCCCTTGATCCACCTTCCCCTATTTTTCCCAATAGTATCCTCCTTTCCTCAACAGGACACTACTTCAATGACCTGGATACCCATAGCAACTTTCGATTTGCCTCGCCCCCTTCACTTAATTTAAAGTTTAAAGTCCGCCTACTCCTCCTCTCAACACTGAAAGTTTCAGCTCAATCCCCTGAGACATTCCTGCGATATTGCAGATAACATATTTCGAAAATTTGGGAGCAGATAGCTTCTTTTCAAACAGTTCGTGGTAACGAGCTTAAGGAGTGACCCGGCTCAATAGTAACCGAAACTCTAAAAAACGGAATGTCAATACTAATACATACATCGAAAGAATCAGATTTTTATACTGATTTAAAATATATAAATTTTATCAAGTTTAGTCTCACCCGTCAAAAGTTACGGGCCTGAGAAAATTTGTATTTTTGCCACCAAAAAGATCACGGATACGTGTTTTTTCCCCTGGGGTGATCCTATCAATCCAGTGATCCTAGAATATTACGGGAGGGCTCATCCGAACGGAATTTAAAAGTTCTAGTGCCCTTTTTAGTGACCAAAAAATGGAGGGCAACTAGGCCCCCTCCCACACTCATTTTTTTCCAAAAGTCACCCCATCAAAATTTTGAGATTGCCAAATTGTTCGACATGGTCAAAAAATACAATAACTATGTCTTTGAGGTTGATTTAATTCCCCACAGTCCCCGGGGGAAGCTCTGCAAGTTAAGAGCCTTGCCCCATGTTTACATATAGTATTGGTTATTGGGAAGCATACGTAAGTTTTCAAGGATATTGTTTCTGGTAGTTGGGGGGGGGGGTCCGGTGTTATATGGGGGAGATCTTTTCATGGAGGAACTTTTCATGGGGGAAGGGACATTGGTATGAAAGGGGTGCCGGATTTCCCATCATTATTTAAAAACGATTAGAAATTAAATAAAAACAAAAACAATTTTTTCAACTAAAAGTAAGGAGCAACATCAACTGTTAAAATGAACAGAAATTATTACGTATAAGATTGAGTTCACCCCCTAGTCATTAACTCGCTCTTTACTCCAATTTTTTTTTGTACTTTCATCAGAGCTATTTATTCTAATTAACTGCTTTATGTGATTAAGGGGTCATTCTTAAAGAATTGAAACAAAATTTGAACTTTAGCGTAAAGAGCGAGGTATTGACTTGGGGGCCAACTCCCTAATATACGTAATCAAAATATGCGAATATAAAAGTTCGTTACGTAAGTTAATTCGTAAGTTACGTCGGAACAGAATTTTGAGAAAGCCATTTATTCAAAAAAGTAAAATTAATGTGCAAATTTCATTTTAATTATTCGTATACGGTGAGCCAAAATCAAAGCTGCATTAATTCAAAAACGTTCAGAAATTAAATAAAAAAGAAGTTATTTTAATTGAAAGTAAGGAGCGACATTAAAACTTAAAACGAACAGAAATTATTCCGTATATGAAAGGGGCTGTCCCCTCCTCAACGTCTCGCTCTTAACGCAAAAGTTTGATTTACTTAGGACGTCTTTTTGTTACCAGAGTGTTACTCTTGGAAAACTCTTGGCCTGGCAAACAATCCTTAAGAGTTCTTAGCTAATCGACAACTAAGACCAAACGATGTCACATATATTACAGATAATGTATTTTGGGAACTTGGGAACTTATAGCATCTTTTGATTTACTTAGGATGTCCTGTCGTTACCAGAGTACTACCCTAGAAAACTCTTGGCCTGGAATCTTAGCATGGCGAACAATACTTAAGACTTCACAGCTAATGGACAGCTAAGATCAAACATGGCTATATTTTCTAGTAAAACTTATTTGTAAGCGATGGACCGTTGCTCATGCTTCTGTAGGGGTTATTTCGAGCCTGGAAGCAGATTTATCAGACCTTTCGACTATTGTGAACGAAATACCTGCCTCAAAATTTTGACCTGATACCGTGAGTTTTACGTAGGAGATAAGTAGCAAAGAAGGACACGGGGGAGAGTTGTTGCCCTCCAATCACCTTTAACCCTTACAAACGGCAACAAAACTTTAAAATTCCCATCGAAGCATCCCTTTCCAAGTTTCTACGATCACCCATTCTACGCAAAGTGTCGAAAAAAAAATACAATGAAGGTTTATGACCCTTTATTCTAAACAGATCTATAGGCTTGCCTCTTATTTTCCCTCCATCTTAAGAACTAAAGAGGCTCTGTTTCTTTTTCCCTAAGGACTAAAAAAGTTCATGTAGGGCTCTAATGGGTTTTGATAAGACAGAATAAAGATAAAGGCAAATTGAGTTTACAAAGGACTCGAATAAAATAGAACGAAGATGAGTAAATTTCGAGAAATATCCTAATTGCGCGAGCAGTATAAAAACTAAAAGGACAATTTTGTCATCTGTAAGTCATTACAAATGAAGAATCAGAATTTGTTCTTTTCTAATCCATTCCCGTTGCAGGAACGTCACTCGTAAGATAAATAAAACATTTCTTTCTGTCAGTAAATGGACAGCATATAGGTAGCAAGCGGAAAATAAGCAAAGACAACTCTGCTAGTCAAACAAAAAGTCGTTTCCAATCCAAAAAAGGCGATTTCTTATCAATGCCTTTCACTTTCTTTTTTCTTTTTCATACTTTTCCGCGAGACTAAGGATCAGTGACTTACTGATATTTCTATAGCCGTAAGCTTAAACTAGAAATATTCTTTAGATCACTTTTTAGATCCAAGGATTTGAAAAACTCCCAAAACAGATTGAGGGCATGAAATTCTCCAAAGTTCAGACCCCTAAAAAAAGGGTCCTTTATTTTTGGCTTAAATTGCAAATTCGCTCGATGTCGCAGACCACCGAACGGGAGAATTCCTTCCTAGACGGATAACTGTGAGGGGTAGGTGATCCAGCTCTATGATTACTTGTCTCTGCTAAGGGTAGGGAGGAGTGGCTTGCCACTACCCTAACAAATAAGTCAGGAAACTCCTTCTTCGCTACATTAATGATGAAAATGGCGAAAAAATAAGAACCCGTGCCTTGTCTGAGGTAACCACCGGTAGGAGACAAAGAATTCCAAATTACCAAAATGATGTTGATAATGATGTTGAAAATGATTTTCTACCGCATTCAGGGCAACCGACAATCATTTAACCGATATAACGACTCTACAGACGGGGAAGACTTTACCCCCAGAAAATCCCTCACACTCGGAACGTTAAGCGTACACAAACTAGCCCAACCAGGAAAAAGGAATTAGTCCTAAATGAGATGAATCGCTGCTTCTAGGATATTGTTCGACTGTTTGAGACTCACCTTCTCTCAGTAGGAATAAAAAGAATAAATAATACAACCTTCATCGCGTCTGAAAGAAGTGATTGAGTCCATAGCAAGGAGTCCGTCTCCTCTCCTTGCTTTTCACCTTCTCTGAAAGTATTATCACTATTCGTTTGAAAGGATTCATTGGCAACATAACGATCTTCGAAGTCAACACCCCGACTCGTCTCAGAGTGAACAAGAAATCGTAGAATTCTACACCACACTCCAATACACCGTAGATTATCGCTCTCAAGAAAGACGTTCTATCTGGTATTTGCGACTACAACGCCATTGTCAGACACACAAGCGATGAACTTGAAGATGTCATAGGCAAGTTTGGGCAGGGATGGCAAATCACAGGGGTGAAATACTCATCGACTTTTGTCGTGATAAAGAACTTGGAAATCCCCTGACGGCCGCACTCCAAACATGATCAACTATATATTCCTCCGCAAGTGATCGAAATCATTAGTATTGAAAACAGTTTCCATAGCCGGTAGTGACCTCGACTTGCACCGCACTCTGGTCATGTCTCTGCTCCGTGTCCAGATTCGGAAGCCCCGGCAGTCTAGGAAAAGCTCACCAAGATAGCGTATCGGTCTGCTGAAAAACATAGAAACAAGAAACAGGTATAGAATAGAATTCTCAAATAAGTTGTCAACCATCCAACCGATGAAAGTACGAACGGCAGAAGAAAGCGGCCGATTTCTCGACGAAAGCGCGTTCGTCATTACAGGAACTTCTGGGAAAATCCTGGGAATTCAGACTCCCTTGGATAACCTTTAGATTACCCCCGAAATCATTTATCTCTGTGGGTGGAAGCAGGCCCATGCTAATAGAGTAGACCTACAGAGTAAGGACCAGTAAAAGAGGCTAAAACATCTAGTAGAAAAGAAAATCCAACAGGCTTTACAACAATATACAAAGTCCCCGGGCCAGATAGTATCCAACCAGAACAACTACAAACGGGCCCAAAAGAACTGGTGAATATCTATGATTAAGTCATTACAAATATCTGGGGAACCAGTCACTTGCCCAGATCTTGGACCAAAGCAGTCATCGTTCCCGTTTTTGAGAAGTATGAAAAGTACAAGTGTAAAAACTACAGACCAATAAGTTTGACTAGCCAACTGGCAAATAGTCTTAAAAATATATCTTAACCATCTAAAATCTCTGACAAACCATGTCTTAGAGGAATAGCAAGCAGGATTTTGGAAAGACCACTCTACCATAGACAGAGTTTTCTCCGCTCGGCAACTGATGGGGAAGCATATCGAGTCTGCAAAAGAGCTGCTACTATTCTTCATCGATTTCAAGCAGGCCTTCGACTTTATGTGGCAAGATGGATTGTGGCATATTCTAATGCATTATGGTTTTCTTGAAAACATGGGAATTCTGACCAGAGACATCAATTCACATTTCGTTGGCTAGGTCCAGACACCCAAGGGACTCACAGAATATTCAAAGCATTGGTGGATGTTCTTCAAGGTTGCCATTTGTCACCCTGCCTTTTTAACCTATTCCTAAACACTGCACTATAACTTGCTAAACTGTAGACGGTGAAGAGATTGGAGGGAAGATTATCGATAAACTGGCGCACGTAGATGAAATTGAGAAAATCGACAGCCAAGAGCATCTACTCAAAGCTGACACCGATGAACTAGTTTCAACAACCTAGGCATTTGGGATGGTAATTATATACGGCAAAAACTAAGGTTATACAGGTGTCTAGAGATCCTGTCACAATATCTGTGCAGCTGACAATAATTAGGGAGCCAGTAAAAAAATATAAACTCCCTCATCCATTTAGGGAGCCTTATAACTTCTGACAACGACTGCTCGAAAGTAATCAATCGGTGACTTGGCCTGGCATGAGCCAACCTCAATAATCACCTGGCAATATGGAAAAATAAGGCTTTGTCAACTTCTCTAACGGTGCGACACTTTAACTACTTCATAATCCCCATCACTATATGCTCAAGCAAAACTTGGTCAGTAAATTCTGGTGATGAGCGAATATTATCCACATCTGAATCTAAATATCTTAGAAGCATTTTGGGGATTACTTACGTTGACAGAGTCTCAAATGAAGACCTCCGAAAGCTCCGTTGGCCCTAAGCCACCATGGATCGGATGAAAAGCCAACGGCTCCGTGACTTAGCAAAATTCAGCGAATGTCAAGCAGCCAGCTATCAAAAATCACCTTCGAGGGATGGCTTCATGACACATTCACATTCCCCCGAGGATGATCTCGTAAGAGACAAACCGACAACTTCATTGCCCATAGCCTTCCCCACCTACAACGTGTAGCGCCAGACGCATTGAAATGCCGTCACCAAATTCATCGTCTGCTTAAAAGAGAAGCAACCCCAATACAGCCACAAAGGCTGGACAGGAATTTAGTCACGTAAGTCAAGTAATATGACTCTGACTTTTGTGTACAACTCTGATTTTCCGAACAACTCTTCTCTATCTTTTTTAGAATAGATCTTCTTTGTCTTCCTTTACTCTCTGTGCAAAAGAAAGAACTGTTGGAACTTTAATGTGTGTTTTGAAAGTAACTTTCTTATGATACAAGTTATCCTTTTAAGGTCGAATGAAAGATTGTGTCCACGATGTTTGACATTCACGAAATTGAAAAAGACAATAACATAAATTGCCCTGATAATCCTCTCTTTGAATGCAGTACAGCAAATAGTTTTTGCCAATTATTTAAAAAATTAAGAATTTCAGATACGATCTTTGGAAACGCGACAAGTTTTCTAACAACGTTCCAGCGTTATTTGTGCTTGGTTCAATTTCTATTTCACGATCACAGTACAGAGAATATATAGTACCGACAAGGGCTATACTCTCTATACAAAATATGTGACACTGATCTAAAATTACACAAGATACATACTCTATTTTTGCCCACGCGCGATTCCGATGTACACATCACGGTGACTTATGCAAAACTAATGAAACCCACGGAAAGGCTGTGACGACACAGCTCAGAGTCTTTACGCACGGTATGAAATATGTGTCATGTTTGGAAAAAGAAGTCGCTACTTTGTATTTTCTCTACTGTGCTCACGGTTGGAATAAATTATTTGAATATTGCTTTTTAATATGCAGCATAAAACAATTTTAAATGCGGTATTGTGGAACTGGTTTTTCTCGGTTTATTATTTTCTTGTTCACTGTGTATAGCTCTAACTTTCTGAACAAATCTACTTCTCACTATTAAGAATAGAATTCCTTTACGCTAATTGCAAAAAAATTGAGAGCTGTTGGGAGTTTACTGTTTGTTCTGAAAGCAACTTTCTTAAGAAACAAGTTTTCGTTTAAAGATAGAGTAAAAGATTGTGCTTACGATATTTGACAAGCACGAAATTGAAAAAGCGAGAAAAAAGTTTGCGACATCTGTGATTGCTAGACAACATTTGGAAAACATTTTCTTACAGAATTTAAAAACAGAAATAAGACTTATTTGGTGTTACTAGTAAACTATTCCCCGATGACCCTGGCAAGATAAACTACGCCCCTAAATTAACTCACTTTTAAGTAGTTCAGTTGTTAAGCTTTACTACAGATTCCACAACTAACAATACTCTTCTGATAAGAACACTTTGTGTTAGGGTCAAAGTAATACTCGGGCTCCGAATATAGGTTTGAACCTAAAGAAATCTCTATTGTAGCTCAAAAAAGTATTTAAATTTTTAATTTTGGTTCAAATAAGCCCACTCCCGATTTTCTACATCCGACCTGTCGCTGCAATCACTCATGTAAAAAAATACAAATAAAATTGAGCAAACACGCGTCCTTAGCCATCCTTTCTGAGAAAAATACAAAATTAAAATTTTATAGATTGGCACCCTTAATACCGAGTACAAAATTGAATTTAATATATAGATATCAGGTATTTGAAATCTCTTGGGTTAAGAAATATTTCTCAAACCAAGAGATTGGGTTGAAATTTTTGGTTTTCCAAAATATTTCAAGTTAATATTCTTAGCCGTTTCTTAGATATTATATATAATCCCTTTGGATAAACAGGATACAAATTTCATCGTTTCATTAAGTTTACATCCCTCGGCATTTCCGAAAAGTTTCAGGTTAATAACTTCAGACATTTCCGAGATAATGCAGATATGTCCTGTTGGCATGCTGGCTGTAAGTAGTTACTTTTGATTTAGCTTAACATGCACTGAAAGTTTCTACTTAATTACCTCGACCATTCCTTATATACTGAAGATGCGTCCTTTTAAATACCTTGATGCATGTATTGTCTTTTGATTAAGTTCAACATACCTTTCAACACTCCTTGTAAGTTTCAACTTAATACCCCTAGCCATTCCTCAGATATTGCAGATGCGTTATTTTGACAACCTGGATGAACATGGTGTGTTTTGATTCAGTTTTACGTCCCTCTTAAGATATCCTGAACTTTCAACTTAATGTCTTTAAGCATTCCACAGATGTTGCACGTGCACCTTTTTTGACAACCTGGATGCATGTCGTGTCTTTTGATTTAGTTCCAAACCCAGCTCATCATTCCCTGAAATCCTTAGCTCAATACCCATAGCTGTTCCTGATATATTGGAGATGCGCCCTTTGACAACATAGATGTACGTAGTGTATTTTGATGTGGCTCACCATTCCCTCAAGGTGCCCTGAAAGCTTCAAATTAGCGCCCTTAGCCATTCCTGAGATATTATAGATACGCCCTTTTGAGAAACTTCAATGTATATAGCATCTTTTAATTTACTTTGACATCCCTCTCAACATTTCCTGAAAATTTCATCTTAATACCCTTGCCCGTTCTTGAGACTTTACAGATACGTCCTTTCGACAACATGGGTAGACATGATGCGTTAAGGCTTAGTTTTACGTGTCACTCAACATTATCTGAATATTGAGTGGGATATTGCAGATATACAGATACGCCATTTTGATAACCTGGATACACACAGTGTCTTTTGATTTAGTTTAAAATCCTCCTTAACACTCTCTGTAAGTTTAACCATAACATGTAGAATATATACACATCTAATATTCGTTTTTGAAACCCAGGATCACACATACCCCCTTCCTAATAATAAACAGTATATGTAAACTTAGGGGAACTTAAATAATTTAAAGCCCTTTGCCCAGTGGCCTGATGGGTCATATATTACTCGGACACATAGTCACTGGACATTTGACTACTTGAAGTAAATGGCTGTCTCCCATTTTTGATTGGGTGTCTAAAGGGGATGAGAGGGGTGTGCGGGTAGCCAAAATAACATATGAGGGGCGCTAGCTTCCCTACGATACCTTTTGATTTTACAGATGGTAGTAAAACTTTCAATTTGTAATAGAATGAGCGTCCTGTGAAGTTTCTACGACTAGTCCATCCATACGAATTGGCATGGGGAAAATGCTGTATTGAAGCCATATCACTCTTTAATTTTTAAGCTGATGTGTCTAAGAGAGAAAACCGCTATAATTGAAATAAAACAGTGTAAAAAAAAACAACAACAAACTTTAGATAATCAAAATCCGAACATTTTGACTCCACGTCCGGAAGCCTTTATCAACGGGAAATAAAAGGTAAAATTAAGTTAAATTGAACTCAATATATAAAGAAAAAGATAAAACAAAAATCACACACAAAATTTTCTTTTATAAAAGAGATAATCTTTAGCCATTTCTTTGTGCTTATTTGGACTATTTACAGTGATTGCAGTATTATTTGCTTTTGTGTGTATTTTTTGTTTGGTCTCTTTCTTTATATGTTGCGTTTAATTTATTTAAAATTTTACTTTTTTCCACGTTGATAAAGGCTTACAGAGGCAAAGTTGAAATGTTTTCTCATTTAAAGTTTTTTTTTTCGTTCACTGTTTTATTTTAATTCTACCTATTTTTTCTCTCTTAAATTCTTTAAATGGGAAAGCAGTGATTTCTAAGAAATTATTTGCAGATGTGTCAAATTAGGACTAGAGGATGTGTTCGTTTTCTATCTTTTGATGTCCATATTCTCTGATATAAAAATTCACACTCAATCTTGTTTATTATTATGTGGTAATTTGATTCAGCTATTTTAAGATATAATTAAATATTTTTTCACGCTAATCAATATTTCTTAGCAACCTGATCGTAGTTTCATTGCAAGAACTTGAACTTTTATTGACTGCAACCGATTTTTCAGAATTAGCCCAAATTAATAAAAAACTTGATAATAATATAAATATATTCTCTTTTAGAGAGCTTAGATGCGTCCGTAATAGGATTCACACCAACCTGCTAATCACATACGTAATGGCTGACCTTACATGGATTATAACGGCCGTCCATCAGGTTAGTAATAATTTGTTATAATTACAATTAGTTGTATAATATTGTTAGTTAAAATCGTACTATTAGTTAATATTATAATACAGAGTTTTATTAGTAATATTCATATGATAATATGCAGGGGCGTAGCTTCAGAATTTTAATTTAGGGGGGGGGGGACAAGAGAGGGTCCACATCCGGAGAGGCAATGGGCATGGGCTATCCTTCAGGGGAAAGCAGTGGTGGTTCTGGCCGCTTCAATTTGCTTGTACTTACAGAGAGTATTAAGTATTATTATATAAGTATTACAGTTAGTAGGTTAAAATACTGCCAGCTATGACCACTATTTTAATAAGAAAGATAAATTTTAAAAAAATACAAAATAATTATAAATGTTAGAATATTTACTTCAAGTTTGCGTCCCTAAGATTTTTGCGCCCGGGGCGCAAAAATGCCCCCTCAACCCCTCTCCTCTTAAACCACCTGTGAGGAAAGGGGTATTGGAAAACTTGTGAAAAACACAAGCCTAAATGTGTTTTAAAAATGTCTGAAAATACTGATGCTTCTGTTCCAGATTTTTTTTTTCCCGTTAGTCTACGGGGAAATCAAGTCTCTTTGTTGAAAGGAACCATCAGAAATATTAGCCATAGCTCAGGTTGGACCCTTAATTGGATCACGATTGTTAATTAATTTGACAAAGTTGAGCTGCTTTCACTGTTAAGATTGTCTTCACTGTCTGTTATTGTCTTACTATAACATGACGTAGATGGGAATCAAATCCCTTTCAATACATTTTTCTTCTTCTTCTACTTTTCGTTGCTTTCTAAAGTTAGTTCAGAGCCAAAGAAAGAAAGTTAGGAGCTCTGTTCTTTATTGGATTTATAAGCCTGTTAGAACCAATCAAAATTGATACGAATTTAATTTTTAATAACCTTATAAATCATACATGAAAGTTGAGAGCTGGGCAAAGCTGGTTTTTACGGAACTGGTTAAGGAACCGAAAGTTTGGCCATCTTACATCGCTGCGCCCACAGTTCATATAATTATCCAGTAAGCTTATCGCAGATCATTTCTGGTCTTCGTTCTCGGTGCGAACAAAAAGCTCCTCCTACTTCTTTCTGCATTAGCGGGTTAGTCTGTTTCCGATTGTTTCCAACAAAGTGCATTATTCGTAAAAGCGGGTTTCCGCTTGTTTCCGATTAGATCACAGTCTGACTTGTCTACCCGTGAAAAGATCTGATGCCGCCTATGTTTCTATCTGCAAAAACGTTCTCTGGAGCACTCGCACCTTGGTCCGGATTTTTATAATGGGTGAGATAGGGAAAGATCATACTGGATAATTATATAAACTGTGGCTGCGCCTAATGACGCACTAATACTGAATTAATAATTCATAGAATACTTAGCAGTCCAGCTGTCCCGATTCTGGGACCACATGTCCATTCTTCTACATGATGGCGGGAATGGAGGAGTACCAAGCGGTTAAAAAGTAAAGATAGCCTGTTCCTTCTCTAAGTCTTCAATAGGACATTTTTCTTCAAGCGACAACGAAGAAAAGTTTCTATTCAGCAAAGACTTTACTCGGTTAAATTAAGAGCATTACAGAACACATAAATAAAGAATGCATACACATACAAAACACAAAAATTGAGTAGTGGATTCAGCTTTTACTGGCAGGCTGTCAGCAATGAGCTGGTGCAGACGACAGTAGTGTACTGTAAACACTTTGGGTCAGGGATGGCCAGTTCAATAAGCTTAGATTCTTAGCCAGCTTTGCTGTCAATATGAAAGTACATACCCCCTTCCACTTCCTTCAACTCCCGCGCCCATGATAGGAGACAATATTTTACAGCTGAACTACGCAATATTCCAACAGCCCCGTACATCGTTTCATTCAGTTGCATGTGATTTGAAACTGACGTCTTAGAAAATCAAAAAGAATACCCTTTTACTCACTATTGTTGAAACCTAATGCAGCAAAATTGCAACCCCCCTCATTGATCAACATGATATGTGAATTATTAACTTAGTCGTTGAGCTTTTTGTATTAGTAATATCTAGGAAATCTAAACAATTCTTGGCAGCATTGTGGTAGAAACCTTACATAAATCGAAACTTACCAGGGATGCCAATCAGATGGGAAAAATTGATGCCTAGAATTTGAAAATCACCTTCCCCTTTGTATCTTTGTTTAAAAAAAAACAAGATGTTTTCTGTAAATCAGGGTATGAGATATATGCATTTCCGGAAGGGGGAGGGGGTGGAACTGAATATTTTCTCATGTCTAAAATTACCTTCACCAACCGAAGCTTGGTCTCCTAGTGCTGCATATTAAAACTGATAACAATAGATAGAGTATGGGTTGGCACCGCTTATTTGTGAGCATAAAATTTCTAAATTGTGAGAAAACTATTCGTATATTGTTCGGATTCACTTTATCCTAATTGCAGCAGAAACTTCGTAGAGCATGTTGATACAGAGATAAATGTCACAGAAGTAGCGCTGGCGTTACGTGAAATGCAACTAATAACAGTAATAATTCTCAACACATTTATGTCAATTATTTTCTTGGAGCTGGTTAAAAGGAATATTAAGAAAAGTGAAAATAACGACAAGTCAGCATGGTATTTTACATAAAGACAGATCTACATTAATCGGCTAGTATGTGAATCCAAAATGCAAGGAATAGGACGTTTTCGGGACTCACAAGTCGTTCCAATTACAAATAAGATAATTTGGAGGTATACTTCAGTTTTGACTTTAATATATGAAATAAAAAATTAAAGAAATTAACTGATTTCTAGATCTGATCCCTCCCCCTACTAACTTTTATGACTAAATCATAACCGATTTGGCTTATCTAGCTATAGTACAAACATTATTATAAAAATCACTAAGTCTTATTTACTTTTCGATGATTTCTTTTCATGTTCTTCAATGAAACAAATTTCTTGCTTTCAATGATTTCTTGTTTTCAAGTGATTCCATGTCTGTTCAGCTTTCAGTTACTGAGGGCGTGCTCAAACCCATTTTTGAAGGTTTTAAAACAAGGAAGTTTTATACTGAAGTGATAGATTTTAGGAAGTAAAGCACCCTTACCTATCAGGAGAAACAATTTGAGCTGAGCAAACATGGCGAAACAAGAAATATAGTACATTTCCGCAATTTTGCCATTTACTAGACAAACATATTTACTAGATGATAAGGTTTTGATGGCGGTATATTTGAATTAATATTAATGTAAAATATATTAGGAAGTATGATTGACCCCTGCTTTTTGCAGTTTGTTATATTAAAAACGGGGATGGATTAATTAAATAAATTATCTACTCAAAGTTAAGAACAAAGTCAAAACCTAAAACGAGCAACAGCTTTAAAGTTAGTTAATAATTTTCTCTCGAAGTTATTAGGGGAGCACAACTGCCCTCCTTGCGCCCTCTCAACGATGCCACTGATACTATGAATAATATTAGATAAATAAAAATTAGTCAACATATATAATAAAATAATTAGTCATAATAATCATGATTACGAATAGTTATTACCGTGGTTCATTTAATAATTATACAGATATAATCAATTATTATTATAGTTAGTAATAATTTACTCAAAAAGTTAAAAAAATATACACCAATTTCTAAAATACGGGCTGTATCCAGAAGGGGGAGTTTACTTGGTTTGAAACCTCACTCCTCCTAAAATATTTCTTCGACTCGTAAATTGGTCTTAAAATGTAGGTTAAAAACACATTTATTTAAGACCGTTAGATAAATTTCACGAAAGTAAACCCCTTTTTTTCATTCTTTTGGTACCACTGTAATTAAAAATTCATATAACGGCCCTAACAAAAATCCCGAATATGTCCCTGTTTACAATAGCATATTATTTCCAATGATATGTAAAAATTGTTCCTAAAATTGGTTTGAGGTTGTTTAAAAAATAATAAATAAAAAAAAACTGCTTCTAAAAATGTCCATGGTGATTTTTAAAATCTTGCTTGGTACTTGTTAATTATTCAAAACACACTCAAGAATTTTAAATTGAATGCATTGGACTTATATAATTTGGGCTATATAGTTTCACATTAGGGAGGGGGATAAAGTATAGCGGGTCTACATGCAAAATGTTTTAGTTACAATTTTTCAGCATATTATGAAGTAAGAATTGTTTTCTAACTTCATGCGATTCCAAATACTTTAACTCCACCCTCCACCCCTAATGTGCAAATATATAGCCAAATTGTATAAGTCCAATGCATTCTGTCAAACTAAATAAGTCTTGTGGCTATGAAACATGAAACCGGTTTTTACAGATCTACAGATCAAAATTGTTGAGCGTATTCTGAATAATTAACAAGTACCTTTTGCTTATTAATACAGTCTGGTTCAGCTTGAACGATTTTTGGGATTTACTGTATTTATTTATTTTATTTTTAATAAAGATGGCGGGGGTATATTCTGTATTTTCTGTTTCGTTTTTCGTTTATCCAGTGGCTGAATATTATACTCGTTTTGTTTTGTCTTTTTTCTTGTCTTTTTGTTCCTCATTTCTATTTTTGCAAAATTTGATTGTGAAAAAAAAACTTTTTTTCCCATCTCTTTTAAATTAAGGTTGAAAAACCCTCCCCTCTACACTTTCGTAAATTATCACCCCTTATTGGATTGAAGTGTTTCTGAATTAGAATTAGAATAAGACTGTTTTAAATAAGTAACAATTATTTTAATTGAAGAGTGTGTCAGTAACAATGGAGTTTATGTCCTCTTTTGAACTAACAACTAATAAACAGAAAATTCTGGGTTTTTGTGTCATTTCCAGTGAAATTTTTTTCAGGGAGGGGGACATGTGGGATGGCTCCTCCTCTACGTAACTCCAGTCAAATCTTTACTAATAACTCTTTGTCAATAGGAAAGACGGTTTATTTTTTAAGTCTGAAATGAGTTTTTGAAGTTCATTTTTTTTACTCTCTAAAGTAAATTTCAGTGAGAAGAAAGCGCGTCCCAGCTCGGTTGTAATTTTGGATGAGGTTTTTTCTGCAAGAAAAAAAATCCCTTTCCGAGATCGATTATTAGCCAGTCAGCCATTAAACACATGATTCTCCAAAAAAAAAGTTTTGAGTTCAGTTATTAACCTCAAAGTTAAATTTATGAAAAAAAAACGTTCCCAATTCGTTTCTAATCCTAAAACATATTTTTCTGCAACAAGAACCTTTTCTAAAATTAACATCGTCCAATCAGCCACCAAAAGTATGAGTGCACATTTTTTTATTAGCTCAGTTATTTTTACCCTCAATCGTGGAAGAATTTTTTCTGCAAAAAAAAAGTTTCCGAAATCAATTATATATTAGCCGGCCAACCATCAGAAGTGTGAATGTGCTAAAAAAAATTTGAGCTCAATTCTTGTCACCCTTCTATGGGTAAAATAAATTTACCCATAGGTAAATTTCTGCAAGAAGAAAGCATCTCCCAGCTCGGTTGTAATTTTGGATGGAGTTTTTCTGCAAAAAAGAGAAAGAAAAGAAATCCCTTTCCGAGATTGATTATTACCAAGTCAGCCATTAAACACATGATTCTCCAAAAAAGTCTTGAGTTCATTTATTAGCCTCAAAGTTAAACTTATGCGAAAAAAGCGTTCCCAATTCGTCTGTAATCCTGAAAGGTATTTTTCTATAACAAGAACCCTTTCTAAAATCGATATTGTCCGATCTGCCATCAGAAGTATGAATGTGCAAAGCAATTTTTTTAAGCTGAATTATTTTTACCTCAAAGGTAAATTTTTGCGAGGAAAAAGTGTCTCCCATCTTGGTTGTAATCCTGGAAGAAGTTTTTCTGCAAAATAAACTTTTCTGAGATCAATTATGTTTTAGTTGGTCACCGACCAGAAGCATGAATATAAATAAAAGTTCAAACAGGGATAGAATCCTTTTAATAGACAGTTTTTCACAAAAAATGTGGATGTTTTTTTTTAGCTCAATTCTTTTCACCCTCATAGGTAAATTTCTGCGAGAAAAAAAAGTCTCTCAACTTTATTGTAATCTAGGAAGTTTTTTGCAAAGTAAAAAAAAAAAACTATCCGAGATTAGTTATTAGCTTGTCAGTCATTAAACCCATTATTCTCCAAGAAAACTTTTTGATATCAGCTATTATCCTCAAAAATAAATTTCTGTAGAAAATTTTTTCCCAATTCGTTTGTAATCCTGATGTGTATTTTTCTGCAAAAAAAAACTTTCCAAGATCGATTCACCGAAACGTATGATCTTTCTTTGCTCAAACTATAAAAAAATAATAATGATAAAATAATTATATTATAATGATAAAAATAATAATTATTATAAAAAAGCTTTATTTCTCAATTATAAAAAAATATTGAAAAGAATAGCATTTTAGTTCTTAAGTTGAGTATTTTGTAGTTTGGGGGAAGTGGGTCTTCAGAGCAATCTCACTGATCCTCCTCTGTTTTAAAAGTACGGTTAATAAGAGGCGTAACTAGGAAAGTGTGATTATTAATGGTACCCTGAAGCTTGAAATAATTTCGAAAATATTTGATATAGATATTGTCACCAAAAACCGGATTAGTTTAGTAGGTATATATTAGATATATTTTCAATTAATTTTGCTTTTCTCTTTTCAGGCTTTAGTAGGGCACAGTTCGTTCGACTGTGTAGCCGAAATATTTCTACAGTATTTCCACATGACAAATTTCTTTTGGATGTTTGTTGAAGGTAAGAACATAACAGCTTAATTATCATCTTGACTTAGAAGTATGCCATTTCAATGACAAATGCGCTTAGAAATGTCTGTATGAATGATCAATCAATAGAGAAATACTTCAAATTGAAAAGATAGAATGTTTTTATTAATGGTATGGAATTGACATAAGGATCTCTTAAATACTGTGTTTCTCTTCATAAAATACTTTATTCCTTTAATGCTTTATTTTCTGTGACTAAAATCACAAAGCAGTTGAGCTTTTGGGCAAAATTTTCACTCCTTGGGTAGAACCATTTTATATTTGACAACATTTACGAATACAATATGAGAGTGTCAAAACAGCAAAACTTCACACTATTTCATAATATAAACTTTTCCAGGTAATAAAATATAATATTACCAGTTTAATAAATAAACATAGATCATTATGCTAAGTTCTCAATATACTTTTACTCCTCAATAATTCACTTCAAGCTGCTCCAGTACACCCTCATGCAGATATATGGTAAATTGTCAACTATTACTACTCCTACTACTACTAACGACTCACCGCAGTTCCCAGCTGCCTGAGGCTAACAAAGCTACGAACGCTCCTCCACCATTCCAATCATTTCAAGGCCTTCCTCTTTACAATCTCCCAGGAAGTTGTCATTTCCCTTAAGTCTTTCTTTACGACATCCTTTCACCCCAACTACGGACATTCTGCTTTCTGTCTAGTCCTAGACGGTTGGCCAATAAGCACAATCTTCGGAAATCTGTCATTCTTCATCTGCAGAACGGGCCCTAACCAATTCAACCTTTCTCTCACTATAGCCCTAAAAAGCGGGATTGAAAATTAATTTTAAGAATTAATATTTAACTCTTTCCTTATCGCTAATGGTGGCCCCATTCCTATCTTTAACTGGGACAAGTCCGGATTGACTGCTCCCTCTCAATTCATTAACATGCCAGTACAATATTTTACTATTTTGCCGTCTAGCTGCATCTTCCACATCATCGGCAATTTTATCCATGGTCTACACTTCACACCTCCTTAGTTCATATTTTAATGCTTTCTCCACTTTCTTTACATTCCTTTTGCTTTCATATTATCTATCACTTAGATAATTCTTGTAGAAGTCCTTTCTTCTTTCTATTAAACATAAAGCTTTTTCACTAATTTTTTTAGCTGCAGTCCTAGCTTTCTTCCCTAAGACACCTTCAGCAATTTCAAAAATTATTTTTCTAAAATTATTCCAACCATCTTCAACATTATCGATTTTAAACTCTGAAGTTTAGTATTCAACTGTTCCTGGAAAGTTTCTCTCGAATTCTCATCCGGAAGTCTACCAACATCATAACTTCCTGGGAGGTAGTTAAACTTTCGGCTTTAAATTAACCCTTGACACCACTAGAAGGTGACCTTTACCTTTAGCTTTAATAACAGCACTCCTAGAAGCTTCATAAAAGTAGCATGAACGAGATCTCACTATAGCCCTAAAAAGCGGGATTGAAAATTAATTTTAAGAATTAATATTTAATTCTTTCCTTATCGCTAATTGTGGCCCCATTCCTATCTTTAACTGGGACAAGTCCGGATTGACTGCTCCCTCTCAATTTATTAAGACGCCAGTACAATATTTTACTATTGTTCCGTCTAGCTGCATCTTCCAGATCCTCGGTAATTTTATCCATGGTCTACACTTCACACCTCCTTAGTTCATATTTTAATGCTTTCTCCACTTTCTTTACATTCCTTTTGCTTTCATATTATCTATCACTCAGATAATTCTTGTAGAAGTCCTTTCTTCTTTCTATTAAACATAAAGCTTTTTCACTAATTTTCTTAGCTGCAGTCCTAGCTTTCTTCCCTAAGACACCTTCAGCAATTTCAAAAATTATTTTTCTAAAATTATTCCAACCATCTTCAACATTATCGATTTTAAAATCTCAAATTTAGTATTCAACTGTTTCTGGAAAGTTTCTCTCGAATTCTCATCCGGAAGTCTACCAACATCATAACTTCCTGGGAGGTAGTTAAACTTTCGGCTTTAAATTAACCCTTGACACCACTAGAAGGTGACCTTTACCTTTAGCGTTAATAACAGCACTCCTAGAAGATTCATAAAAGTAGCATGAACGAGATGGTTTACGATGTTAAAAATCGGATCATAATATTTGCATCAAGCAGCAGGGATAATTGGGGTACTCGTTGAAAAAGAATAATCAATTTTATCTGAATTTATTACCTTTTTCCAATCTAAAAACTTGTCGGGAACTTACAAATCTTAGATTTGCAGACCGTAAATACTATTTATACTCTAGTTTAGTTTTCTGTTTAAGCTCAAATACTACGCCGTTAAGTGGCCGTCCACAAGAAACCATATACGCAGCCAAAATTTGGTTTGTTTTTCACTGTTTTTAGACCTGGGTTCCACGACCATTCAGGGTTCCGCGTATTAAATTTTATACGTTCCTCGGGAACGGCAATTCTGTCGGCTTCCTTCATACATGATATAATATCAAAATAATATTTGTTCAAAACTGCTTATCATTTAAAAATTTAGATCCAACCTATAATAGCTGAAAAGGAACTTTTATAGTAGACAAAAGATCTGTAAGAGTAGATATGTAGAGTAACCAATTAGACTTGTTCCAATTTCGCCTGGTAAAACATCAACAATTCACGCGTGAAAAATCTAGTGACAGAGAGGTATCAAACGAAAAGGATAACGGTAGGTGATCTATATCACTTTCTGTTTCGTAAACAGAAGTAATTGAAACAGATAAATTTGGAGAAAAAAGAACATGATCTATATTAGTATAGCTCCCAGAATGATGGATATTTGAAAATGATGATCCTTATCCAGGAGCTTAAACTTAGACAAAGACTGGAAAACCATATCCGATCGGAGGTCTGAATTCAATAAATCAGCATTAAAATTCCCAGCGACAACAAATTGGTAACCAAAAGATGATTCAGATTCTGCCACTTTTTTCAGAACAATACAAGTCTTTGCAAAATTATTCAGTAACTGAACATATTTACGATCACAAGGAAAATATACATTAACAAATACCAGATCGGCAATTCGCTCGGCCAAGATGTTTTCTTCACTTTGGAACGGCACTGGCGTCGCGGATGAAAAAGAACTACGTTTCAAAATACAGGTGAGACCTCCGGAACTACAAACGTAAACCGTGCAGCATTCACAAACCAACGTGATTCCCTCTCTGTTTCAGCAGATTGGTATTAGCTGATGACAAAAGATGTTCTTCGAGACAGATGATATCGTATTTGTACGAAAGTTCGTCAATGATGTGCTCTTTCCTACGCGTTCCATTTATATTATACGAAATAACCGAGATCTTTTGCAACATTATTTTTTCACACCGGCCGCAATGCGAGACTTAAGCACTGGACAAAAAAGACAATACGAATTGTGTGACCTGCCGCAGTTCACACAATTAGGGCTGTTAGTACAGGGTGCATCTTTCGAAGAAGAGTGATTGCCAGCACAGCGCGTACATTATTCCAGTTGACTGTTGCATTCGTTTAGAATGTAATCAGGAGACCTGCACTTAAAACAGCAACGCGGTAGACTTATAAAGTCATAAACGCTGAAAATCTCGTATCCGATTTTCACACCATTTTTTAACTCGTCACTTTTACCAAACAAGTCCGAAAAAACTAGCATGGTAGTTTGGGAAGACCTGAATCGACTTGCGTCCTCGACTCCTGGGTACATTTGAATTCACTAGCACTAAATGACAGCGGGATTCATTTTTTCTATTCCGAGGTACCACTTCTGCAAAATCTTCGTGCCAGCGCCCGAAACAACAGACTTCACAGACTCACAGAAATCAGAGGCTACAGATTTCTCAATATTCACAAAAAGTCTATCTACCAACTGCCGGACATTAGCAATCGAATCATGACCACTTAGTTGGTCGATAAAGTTCTTATGGCTTCTTGGATCACTATTAGACGTTGGTAATTTAGAGACAGCAATAGCAGACTGGCTTTCGGCTGGTTTCGAGGGACTGGCTCCAGACGGTGGTAGTAGCGGGAAATGGTTGGAATATGCCTTGAGCTGGTTGTGAATTTTCTTTAGCTGGGCATGAAGCTCATTCACTCACGAAAAAAAGAGCTGAATAAGACGTGGCTGGTATCGATGGCACTTCATTGGGGCTTAGAATAATAAATACTAGGATGTCGAAATCGTCTGTATCGCCATTCTTGATAAAGTCCAGAATATCACTTAAATGGATCAGTGACGGTTTCGATCCAGTTCACTTCTGAAATAAAGATTCTGAATAAAGCTTGGACCCAAGCTATTTCTTCACCTTCACGATATCACCAACGTCAAGACACTCTGCACCCAAACTTCTCAATCGTCTCATCATCAATTCTTTTATCAACGTTTTGCTGAACAAAATTCAGCACCGGACAATACTGCGAATTTTCTTCATCCCCTCCGGTCATGATAAACAGCTATAGTGCGCTCACAGTCTTGCTCATTCAAATGCTACGGCGGTTAGAGTAGGGCCTTCCCAGTCCAAAAGCTGTTTGCTTCTGCAAACAGCTCGCTCGCCCCTCTTCTGCTTACTTTTCTTTCCCCGCCTTAATCGCAGCGTAATTGTCTATAAATATCGCATGCCCAATTTATATTCGTACTGCTTGACGGCTATTCTCCAATATGTATATATGTATTTATGTATTTCCAAAAAAAGACATAGGAAAAAAAATGTATGTATGTATTTTCACCGGGTCACAGGAAAATAACAAAATATTAACATGTACACACATAGAACATAAACATTCTCCAATATTATCACTGACCTGTATTTTAATCCGTTTAGTTGAAGAAATCAGTTCTTTATTATCCGTTTTCAAGCTAGATATTCACTGAATGAATGCTAGTGAAATACTTATTAGTATGCGTGCTTTAGTTTTCTGCTATTGCCAATTTTGTTTTATTATTATGTTATAGCATTATTATTGTTAAGTATGTTTTTACTATGACCACCTTTTTTTTTTTTTTTTTTTTTTTTTTTTTTTTTTTTTTTTTTTTAGCCATGGCCCGAAGAGGCTTTAATAGCAATAAAAGCCTCTTCTATCTCTATCTAAATATCTGTATATATATATATATATATATATATATATATATATATATATATATATGTGTGTGTGTATATATATATATATATATATATATATATATGTACATATATATGTATATATACACACATACACACACACACAAAATATATAATATATATATATATATATATATATATATATATATATATATATATATATATATATATATATATATATATATATTTATTTATATATATATAAGAGGGGCCTTGGAGCCCACCGACCCACTTTCTGAAATCCTAGTTTTATAACTTTCTCGGTATTCTTTCATACGAATTATACAGAAAAATATGTTTTTTTTTCATTTCACCCCCTCCAAAATAAAAGTCTTCTGCAAACGTTCCTGGTCATAGATACAAAAGCGACAACACTCGTCAATGGTCCTGTACCCACTTAATGACACAGCTTAATCTTGAACCTTAAAAGTGTTCCACATCAATGACCAATGTGCTGCTTTGAATGATCAATCAATAAAGAAACGTTTCAAAATTGAACGGATAGAATATTTATTATTGATGGTTGGAGCTTTGACATAAAAAAAATTGAAATACTCTATTTCTTTGACATCTTTGATATGTTAAATCAAAGGTTCCAAATATTTTTTGACAGCGAACCTAATAGAGTTAAACAAATAGATGGTGGGTATGTTACTTCCAAAACAAATTCGACAGTTTGAGTGCAAAGATCACAATGAAGACAAATACATGCGCTAATTTTTGAATTTTTGCCACCAATTTTTGCCACCAGTGCCTTAAGAAGGGTTGCTCAAGCACAAGGATGGCATAGAAAGAATGGAAGGCGTTTGCTTTTCAAAGAATTGAAAAGGCAATTGGTAAATAAACACTTCCAACAACCACGATAGGTACATTTGTTTTAAATACTTTCGCCATGACACTGTAAAACTTTTGCTCAAACGGATAGTCGTTAAGAATGAGGCAGCCTCCCCCCCCCCCCTTCCCCGCTCACAAGGAACAATTTCTGTTCGTTTTAAGTCTTGATGTTGTTTTTTTTATATTCAATTGAAATAAACAATATTCTTTTCTATTTAATTCCAGCTGTGAATTCACCAATTGTTTTTACAAGGTGGAATTCGCTTTAATACACGCTATATTTTCAATTCTAGATTTTAAATTGAATACACTTACCAGTTTTAACGCCAGTTTTTCAAGATTCTTGCGCTTTACCAAGTATTGTATAAAGAAAGTTAATGAATATAACACTGGACTTTACAGTCTCTACCGTCGGTGCTGATATCCGTTACTTGGCCCTTCAGCCAGAAAATGCAAGGGGTCAGGGTCCAGCCATCCTTTCATTTGCTTTCACCTAATCATCCTGTATAAGTTCCCGAAATGTGTCAGGGGAACCTATTTAGAACTGGGTCGATTCAGGGTAAGATGATAGGGTCATACCACTGACCCTTGTTCCAGGCTGGATTTTCGGCGACAGTCATGTAATTAATCTATTTTCCCCATTTTTCTTGTTTTTAGCCCTCTACTTAAATAGATTCTTCCCTATGTGCCTGTAAATTTTCTCCTTGAAGATAAACTTGTCCTGAACGTAAAACACCAAAACATATTATCTTGCAGTACTGACATCTTTCTTTTTTAAAATCATCATCTGCAGTTTTTGAAGTTGTGACTTGTAGTATCAACTGTAGCTTCTAGCTGAGCCATCACCTCAGTGTCTTAGAATCAACATATCTCTCCAGGGAGACTCGTGTATAATTGTTTGTTTTTCACTTGACCCAGTAAAAACTTGTCTATTTCTGTATTGTTTTCTAATAGCAAACTTGACATAACAAGACGCTGTCAATGTCAAAGTTGTCATAATAGGTTAGCTGTTGAAAGAAAATCGGTCCTAACAGTCAAACCATACATCCAAGCATGCAGGAAGGCATAAATTTCAGAAATAAAAAATCAAGCAAATATAAGAAAAATCTTTAAACGTATGGAAAATGTATTAGTTCTTGGGATAACAAGAAGACAGAGTTTTGTAGGCCCCTTCCTCCTCCTTTAAAAAAGCTAGTATATACCTAGCATAAATATTAGATACCTGATTGTGAGGGAAGCTTTAATTTAATCTTAATTATTGATTGAAAAATTTTGGTTTGCTGGAATTTCAATTCTATGATTTTTTTTATATACACATCGATTTGCAAACTACAACTATGAATTTAATTTAATATTTACAAAGTAAATTTTTCACGTCTAAATTAAATGTTTCAAAAGCTAGCTATTTTTTTTATAGAGTAATGAAGATTTATCACTCAATTAACATGGTCAGATTTGAAAACGCTCAGTCCTAGTTTTCTTAATCTCCTAGAAGTTTATTATGGGTTTAGAGTATTCTTCTCAATAAGAATGGCAGAGCTATTTTTTTTTACCAAAACTGAGTGAAAAGCATTATTGAAAATTGATCAAGCAAATAAAAAACAAATCCATATTGAAAAAAAACTCAATTTTGGTTCAAATTATAACCGGTATTGAACAGAGATTCGTACGGTTAATGATGCTCGTTTTAAGCTCGTTTTAAGCTTTAAATCTACAGAACGAGCAGTTTTACTCCACAACAAAAATAACAATTTATTTTATTCGGGATCTCCGCTTCCCACTTTCCCGGAAGAAAATAGATATCTAGTTTATGTTCATTTTCTGCTACAACGCATAAAATTACTATAATTACTTATGTTTATACCTATTATGGAAAAGGATAGCATACAATAAACATATTGTTTCGAACGTTCTTCAAGAAGCTTCGCCTTCAAAACTTAAGTTACAACAAGCAACAGACCACGTCCCTAAGTTTCCTTGTTCCCTTTGCAAGGTCTCTAGGCAATCTAATTTTAAAGTTAAAATTTAAAAAATGCAGAATACTTGAAAACTGATATTCTTGGACGAGGTGTGTACCCTTGTAGCCTTTAAAGTTACCACACTCCTTCTAAGCAACCTTAAATTTTTAATCCTCCTCAAATTTCTAATATTTCTTAGTGTTTAACCTTTTTTATGCTGTTTTGATTATTTCTTTTTTGAGTTTTGTTTTCTTTGTCCGGTTATTCTTCTAGACCGCAATTTTCACTTAAAATGGAAATGAATAAATGATCTTTTGAGGGTTGTCCTTTCCTGCAGCCCTAATCTTCCCAAGCAGGACTTTCCTAGAGCTCCAGCTAACACCTCTCCTTTTTCAATAAAAAAACCTCAAATAGTTATATTTAAAAAAAAGACTCAGATTTTAATTTTTTGCCAAGACATAATTAGTTCTTAATTAAGTTATTTATTAATAATTTTAATATTGTATATATTCATTAATTATTGAATTTCTTTTTCCAGGTCTTTACCTATATATGCTTGTCGTAGAAACATTTTCAGCTGACAAGCTTCGTCTATTCACCTACAGCGTCATTGGATGGGGTAGGTACTGCCGTTTTTCCTCTTGCTACACCTAGGATAAACAGTGGCATTCCTGGCAAACTTTATTGTTTATTTTAAAGAATATAATACAGCCATTTGAATGACACTTTTAGGAATCAGCTCAAATATCAAATACTGATAATCTCTGGCTAGATACTACCATAAATACTACCTGTTTTAATGTTTTTGTCTTTTTTAATAGCTTGATTTCTTCTTTCCAAAAGTAAAAGTCTAAATCTCTTTTTCTTCTTTTTTTTCCAATAATAATACCACAAATACCACCGATTTATATTTTTTTTTTTTTTTTCCTCTTGTCATTTTTAACAGTTTCTTTTTCCTTCTTTCCAAAGACAAAGGTTTCATCTGATTTTTCATCATTTTGGTCTTTCCATGATCCATTGTGTGACTAATAATAGCCTAGTCAGTTAGTTTACTTCATCCACTGAAAGTGCATCTGAAGTTGCATTTGAAAATTTTTATAAAGATATAACGAGAGAGTACTTTTCTATACTTGCTTGGAAAAAAGTCTGCTCAAATTTCATTTACGTTTCTTGACGTATTTCTTAAGCCAAGGGGTAGGCCTAAACCAAAAATGGTGGCTAATATCTTTCTTGGAGCCTGATTGGCTCTAAAACTTCCTGTTTGAGAATTTAAGCCAGGATAAAGATACAAAAAAAGTTGGATCACAAGGTTTTCCACAAATGAACTCTCTGGTTCTATGTGATTCGCATTTATACTTCTTGGGGGTAAGTGAGTCTGTCTATAATTTTTTGGGGGTGGGGGTACCAATTTCCTTTTTACTACGCAGGGTTTCATTTTGGGGGGGAAGGCTGCTTGGACATTTCTTCTGCATAGAGACAGAACATTTCTGTAGCATTTTTCTCCTAAACAGCTCACAAGAATCTATGACAACATAAGTTGATCTTAAGAATATTAAATAAAAAAAACAAGTTTTTTAAACTGAAAGTAAGGAGCGACATTAAAACTTAAAACGAACAGAAATTATTCCGTATATGAAAGGGGCTGTCCCCTCCTCAACGCCTCGCTCTTTATTCCGTATATGAAAGGGGCTGTCCCCTCCTCAACGCCTCGCTCTTTACGCTAAAGTTTGACTGTCTCACAATTTTTTTTTAAAACAATAAAAAACTTTAGCGTAAAGAGCGAGGCGTTGAGGAGGGGACAGCCCCTTTCATATACGGAATAAAGAGCGAGGCGTTGAGGAGGGGACAGCCCCTTTCATATACGGAATAATGTCTGTTCGTTTTAAGTTTTAATGTCGCTCCTTACTTTCAGTTTAAAAAACTTGTTTTTTTTATTTAATTTCTGATCGTTTTTTAGTTAATGCAGCTTTTATTTGCATAAAAATTTTACTTTTCTTTTGCTAAATGAATGTCTTTACAAATTAACTTACGTAACTAACTTCTATATTCGTATATTTTTCTTCTGGCAAAAATTCAAAGTTGCAGATTTTTGCAGATATGAGCTTGAAACCTATGTAATAGGGTTTTCTGATACGCTGAATCTGACGTTGTGATTTTCATTAAAATTCTTCCACTTGTAGGGGATGTTTCCCCCTCTTTAAAAAATCGAGTAAATTTCCTCAGGCTTGTTGCCTTTGATGAGTAATACTAAACTTAATAAAATTTATATATTTAGAATCAGCATTATAAACACATTCTTTTGATACATTTATTGACATCAAAATTCCGTTTTTAAAAGTTTCGATTACTATTGAGCCGTATCGCTTGTTTTTTTATTGTTTTTTTTTTATTACGTATATGTTATTACGTATATGAGGGGGTTCTGCCCTTAGTCAATACCAAGCTCTTTACGTTAAAAGTTAAAAAAAAATTTGATTCACAAACCCCTGAATCACAAAGGCCGTTTAATTAGAATAGATAGCTCTTTTGAAAGCACTAAAAAAAACTGTAGCTTAAAGAGCGAGGTATTGACTTGGAGGAGAACCCCCTCACATACGTTATAATTTTTGTTCGTTTTAAGTTCTAATATTCCTTCTTACATTTCAGTTGAAAAAACTTGGTTTTTTTTTATTTGATTTCTGATCGTTTTTTAAATAATTCTTGGAAATCCGGCGCCCCCTTCATAGAAATGTCCCTTACCCCAAAGAAACATCCTCCATGGAAATATTCTCCAGAGTAACTCCCTCCTCTAGCCCACCCTCCAGAAAAAATCCTTCCTGAAAATGTTTGTATACTTCCCAATAACCAATAAATAATGCTGGCAGGTCCGGCGCCCCCTTCTTGGGGATTTCCCTTCCCCCATGAAAACTTCCTTCATGGACAGATCCTCCAACATAATCCCCAACCCACCCTTCCCTCCCACTAGCAGAAAAAAACCTCCTGAAAACTTCTGTATACTTCCGAATAACCAATACTATATGTTAACATTGGGTAAAGTTCATATCTTTTAGCCCTCCCTCTGGGTACTTCGGGGATTAAGTCATCCCAATAGACATATTTATCATATTTTCGACCATGCTGAACAAAATGGCTATCTCAAAATTTTGATCGGGTGACTTTGGTAAAAAAATAAGCGTGGGAGGGGGCCTAGTTGCCCTCCATTTTTTTTGGTCACTTAAAAAGGGCACTAGAACTTTTAATTTCCGTTCCAATGAGCCCTCCCACGATATTCTCGCACCACTGGGTCGATACGAACACCCCTGGATAAAAAAAAAAAAAAAAAAAAAAAAAAACAAACAAACAAACACATAAACACGCATCCGTGATCTTTCTTCTGGCAAAAAATGGAAAATTCCACATTTTTATAGATAGGTGCTTGAAACCTCTACAGTAGGGTTCTCTGATACGCTGAATATGATGGTGTGATTTTCATTTAGGTTCAATAACTTTTAGGGTGTCTTTCCACCTTTTTTTGAAAATCAGCCAAATTTTCTCAGTCGCGTAACTTTTGATGTGTAGCACTAAACTTGATTAAAGTTATATATTTGAAATCAGAATTGAAATCTGATTCTTTTGATATATCTATTGGCATCAAAAACCCGTTTTCTAGAGTTTCGGTTACCATTGAGCCGGGTCGCTCCTTACTTACAGTTCGTTACCACGAACTGTTTGATTAAATACAAAACTTTTTCCACAAAAAAAGTTTCCAAAGAAAAGTAAAGAACTCCATTTAACAAAAAATGAGCAAAAATAAAATCAAATAATCTACCAAGCGTGAAACTACCACAAATCGGCATCGATAAATAAATGAAACCCAAAACGAACAAAAATTATAATAATTAGCCGAGTCAAACTCAAAACGAGCAGAAATTAACATAAGTGGGGCGCAAAACCGCTATGCCTTCCCAATGCCAGAACAAAATTTGTACTTTACTGAAAAAACATAAATGTTTTTACTTTTATAACTTCAATAAATCAAAAAATATTAACATTTTGATTACTAAATTTCAGTATATGTATATTAAACTGACAATGCATATTCATTTGTATTTTTTGTATCATGTTTGTTTTTTTTTGTTTGTTTGTATCATGTTTTGTTCATTTGTACTAAAAAAAAACTAAGAGAGGGGTTAATTACTCTCTACTCACTTTCGACTATTAAATAGGGCAATTTCAATTTCCAATCAAATGAGCCCTTTTTTAAATTTGTCTAACAACTTTCTGTATAAACTCTATATGCCCCCAGGGCATAACTTACAACCCTTGCAATGAGTGCTCTGAAGGGGTTATCATCCTAGAAGACCTAATTTCAAGAACTTTCAACTACTTTGAAACAAATGGATATCTCAAAATTTTGATTGGATGTGTTTGGGAAAATGGTGGGCGTGAGAGGAGCGTTAGTCGCTCTCCAATCACTTCCAACTATTAAAAAAGGCATTAGCCCTTTCAATTTCCAATTGAATGAGCCCTTTTGAAGTTTCCACGCCTTCAATTAAAACCTTATATGCCCCCGGGGCATAACTTAAAACCCTTGCCCTGAGGGCTTTGGGGGGAAGGGTTGTCATCCTTAAAGACCTAATTTCCAAAAATTTCAACTACGTTGAAAAAAATGGCTTTCTAAAATTTTGATTGGATGTGTTTGGAGAAAAGATGGGCGTGAGAGGTGGGTTAGTTGCCCTCAAATTACTTTCGACTAGTAAAACCGGCACTATCCCTTTGAATTTCCAATCGAATGAGCCCTTTTTCAATTTTATATAACAAAGATTTCAAGGAAAATCTTATATGCCCCCAGGGCATAACTTATAACCCTTACGCTTAAGACTGTCGGGGGAATGTCCAGCTCAAATGTATTATTACCTGAACTTTGAACTGCGTGGAACAAAATGACTATCTCAAAATCTTTATTGGATGTGTTTGGGGAAATGATGGGCGTTGAAGGGTTTTTTAGTTGCTTTCCAATCACTTTCGACTATTAAAAAGGACACTAGCCATTTCAATTTCCAATCGAATGAGGTCTTTTTAAAGTTTCTGAGACAACGCGTTATATAAAAACTTTATATGCCCCCCTGGGAATAATTTACAACCCTTGTCTGAGGGCTGTGGGGGGTTGTCATCTTCAAAGACCTAATTTCCAGAACTTAAAACTACATTGAATAAAATGGCTATCTCAAACTTTTGATTAGATGTGTTTGGAGGAAAGGTGGGCGTGAGAGGCGGTTTATTTGCCCTCTAGTCACTTTTGACTATTAAAAAGGGGCACTAGCCCTTTGAATTCCCAATCGGATGAAGTTTCTACGACAACGCCTTCTATATAAAAAACCGTATATGCCCCAAGGGCATAAGTTACAACCCTTGCCCTAAGGGCTGTGGGGGACTGTCCTCAAAAACATAATTTCTATCAGGAAATCAACTACGCTGAACGAAATGGCTATCTCAAAATTTTGATTGGATGTGTATCGGGAAGTGGTTGGCGTGGAAGGGGTGTTAGTCACCTTCCAATCACTTTCGACTATTAAACAGGGCACAAGCCACTCCAATTTTCAATTGAATGAGCCCTTTTTGAAATTTCTACGGCAACTTCTTCGTTACGAAGTGCCCTGCTTTAAAGGTTAAAATTAATAAATAATACATTGTGCCAACATCGTTCTTATATGCCCCCAGGGCATAACTTAAAACTCTTGCTCTGAGGGTTGTGGGGGAGTGTCCTCCTCTTTACTTATTCCCCGTTTCTTGTCTCGTTCTCGAGTGTCCTCGTTCTTTATCTCGCACAAGTGTCCTCGTGCGATCGCGCTGCCTATGATTTATACAAATACTTTCTATATAAACCTTATATGTCCCCAGGGGATAACTTACAACTCTTGCACTGAGGGCTCTGAGGGGGTATCGTAAAAGACCTAATTTCCATAACGTTCAACTACGTTGAACAAAATGGATATCTCAAAATTTTGATTGGATGGGTTTTGGAAAATGGTGGGCGTGAGAAGGTCGTTAGTCACTATCCAATCACTTTCAACTATTATAAAAGGCACTAGCCCTTTCAATTTACAATTGAATGAGCCCTTTTGAAGTTTCTACGACAACACTTTCAATAAAACTTTATATGCCACCAAGGTCATAACTTACAACTCTTGCACTGGCCTCTGAGGGGGTTATCATCCTACAAGACCAAATTTCCAGAACTTTTGACTACGTTGAACAAAATGGATATCTCTAAATTTGATTGGATTCGCTTGGGAAAATGGTGGGTGTAAGAGGGGCGTTAGTCGCTATCCAATCACTTTCAACTATTAAAAAAGGCACTAGCCATTTCAATTTCCAATTGAATGAGCCCTTTTGAAGTTTCTACGACAACTCTTTCAAAAAACTTTATATGCCCGTAGGGCATAACTTACAACCCTTGCCCTGAGGGCTGTGGGGGGAGGGGTTGTCATTCTTACAGATCTAATTTCCAAAACTTTCCACTACGTTGAATAAAATGGCTATCTAAAAATTTTGATTGGATGTGTTTGGGGAAAAGGTGGGCGTGAGAGGGGGGTTAGTTGCCCTCAAATCACTTTCGACTATTAAAAAGGGTGCTAGCTCTTTGATTTTCAAATCGAATGAACCATTTTTTAAGTTTCTACGACAAAGATTTCAATAAAAAACCTTATATGCTCCCAGGGCATAATTTATAATCCTTGCCCTGAGGGATGTTGGGGAGTGTCCTCCTCAAAAATATATTTTCTATCTGGAAATCAACTAGCTTACGCTGAACAGAATGGCTATCCCAAAATTTTTATTGGATGCGTTTGGGGGAATGATTTGCGTGGGGGGGGGGGGCTAGGTGCCCTCCAATCACTTTCGACTATTAAAACAGGCACTAGCCCTTTTAATTTCCAATCGAATGAGCTTTTTTTGAAGTTTCGACGACAACACCTTCTTAAAAAACCTTATATACCCCTAGGGCATAACTTAAAACCATCGCCCTGAGAGCTGTGGGGGAGTGTCCTCCTCAAAAATCAAAATTTGGCGGGGATGTGTTTGGGGGAATGAGGGGCGTGGGGGGGGCGAGTTGCCCTCCAATCACTTTTGATTATTAAAAAGGGCACTAGACACTCCAATTTCCAATCGAATGAGCCCTTTTCGAAGTTTCTACGACCGCTCCTTCGATATGAAGTGCCCGGGTATGGAGAAAAAAAAACATTGTGCCCACATCGTTCTTTACTTAGGCAGCGCTAGCTCGCTGCCTATGAAAGCAATGGTGCCACCAAAGGCCAGGGGTAAAATTGATGTTCCTTTTGATTGTGTATTTTGCTAAATTCAGTTACCTTTACGCTTATTTTATAGAACAGGGCCTTCTTATCGTTTCTTTTTTTTCATTTTAAGGTTTTTGGGTTTCTTGACTTTCCTTTCATTTCAACTAATTTCTTCTTTTCCTTTTTCCATCTTGTTCCATTAACTAAAAATTCACCTTGTTGGTTTTAGTTCTCACGGGTCTTATCGTTATTGCTTCCAAAGCTTATGAAGCTTCAAAACTCCCTGTTTGCTCTCTCCGTTTACTTCCATTGCATCTCTTTCTTTCTTTTTTCTCTCTTCTTCTCTGAGACTCTTCTGTCGCAATTTCTTCGCCGTTTCTTTATTGTAGCCATCAGCTCCCATTTCAAACTCTTTTTGGCAACTTGCCATAATCAAGCTAATGTTAAATACAGAGTGGATGGCGATCGGCTGTAATTTTTCTCTTCATTAGCCACAGAAAGAGATGTTTGAATAATAAGAACGTTCTTGTTATTATTCACGCTAGAAAGCGTGTCAGCAGTAATAATATAAGAAAAAACTTTGTAAAAGCAATTCCCCACTAAAATAGGGTATTTGTTCTAAAGAGGAATCTTTTCCAGGAGTATAAAACAGAGAGAGAAAACACTTGATGGTTGAAGCCCTCCCGCAGCTCCCAATAAAATATGGATAAAAAGCCTTGGGAAAAATTATTTGCTTCTCCCCTCCAACGTTTAAATTTTTTTTGTTATTTTCACTAAGAAATGTCCCCCCCCCTAGATTTGAAACAATACATTTTTTAAGTATCTTCATTAAAAAGAAAAAAATACTAAATTGCCCTCCAATTACTTCCAGATTTATCACAAGTTTTTCCAGCTGATAACTTGTCATTACAAAGCTGGTTTCAAATACAAAATGGATGGCGACAGGCAGTTATTGACCATAGAGAGCCTTTAAAGACAAGAACGTTCTCGTTATTCTGCACACTAGAAAATGTATAAACAGTAATAATATAAACAAAAACTTTGTAAAAGTGATTCCTCATAATAAAAGGGTAATTTTTCTAGAATAAACTCTTTTCTGAGAGTATTAAACAGCGAGATAACATTTGTTTATTTGTAGCCCTCCCGCAGCTCCAAAGAAAAACATAGAAAAAAGCCTTTAGGGAAAATAATTTGCCTCCCCTCCCTGATTTTAAAACATTTTTTGATAGTTTCATTGAAAAGTGATTGGAACACAATACATTTTTTTTAACTATTTTCCTTAAAAAAAAAAGCAACGAAACACTAAATTTCCCCCCAATTAGTCCCAAATTTATCCCAAGTTATCCTAAGTGATAACTTGCCATTAAAAAGCTGGTGTCAAATTTAAAATGGATGGTGACGGCAGTAATGTTCCTCGTCATTAGCTATAGAAAGAGAGCCTTAAAAATTAAGAACGTTCTCGTTATTAAGAACGAACAATTAAGAACCAACACTAGAAAATCTGTAAGCATGTATAATATGAACAAAACTTTGTAAAAGCAATTCTCAACAAGAATAGGGCAATTTCCTGGACTAAAATCCTTTCCGGGAGTGCTAATTAGAGGGAGAACACTTGGGGGTCGTAGCCCTTCCTGCAGTTCCCAAGAAAAACATAGAAAAAACCTTTGTGAAAAAGCAATAGTGATCTAAAATTAGAAAAGAGAAAAATTTGCAAGATCAAATAACTCAATATAGGTAAGAAAAATAAATAAAAAAGACAGTATTCAGAAATCCAGAGAGTTTCAAGTAAAAATAAACTTTTTCATGAATTGTTTTTAGGTCTGTTCAGTTTCAATATTCCATGACTCGCACATTAACCTATTCTAAAATTAGCCATTTTAATCTTGGTACTATAGTATGATTTTCCATTTACGTCTTTACAATCTACGACTTACGAATCGTAATGCTACGTTACGAGGGTTACGATTTGTGTTAAATTAAAACCAAATATTGTTTTTTCACAACTAATAGATCTTACTGTTGCTTACCCAGTTTTATCAAGTGCTAAAATATCAAAAATCAAAATCTTTAACCCAGTGTCATAATTTATATAAATTGAATACTTGGTTTTTCATGGCCGTATCCAGGGAGGTAGGGGGTTTGACCCCCCCCCCCCGAATTACTTTTTTTTATCTTGTAAAAACGTAACAAAAGTGAATGTAAACAAATTTTTAATGCGTTTAAAAAAAATTGCATAGCCCCCTCCCCTCCGGAACAAAATGCTGGATAAGACCCTGTTGTGTTTATTTACCCTTTTCCTCCTTGAAGGATAAAAATCAAAATATTTAATATCCCTATAAGAAACATAAAAAAGAAAGCATCTTTAAAGCATTTTTCCGCTCTTGGACACTTTTTTTGCATCCTTCTTCTAAATTTAATACTATTAAAATTTAGTATTAAAAATTAAAATTTAACATTTAGTGTAATTCTAAATTTTAAACTCTTGAGATTAATACGAAAGACATTTTCACTTGAATTTATAAAAAACAAAATCCTATTTAGAAAAATTTAGTTCTTATGCTAAGTTGGAGGGAGATAATGTATATTTTATGGCTACTTAAGGATAAGAAAATAGCTCTCCCCAACCTTTTAAACCTAGCTGGCCCGAATTTCAAAAAAGAGGCTTGTTCCCATGTTCTTGTTTCCATTTATTGGCATGTCATGTCAACACATAAGGAATGATCTCCTATGTCTGTCAGTATCCCCCCCCCTTCAAGAAGAATATGGAAGCTACTGCTCAACAATGAAATGTTTTAATTTTCCAAAAAATATTCCTCTGAAAAATAGCTTCAATAGTCTCAGGTGTTGGCAATTAGCCCGTCTGGTTAGCACTTAGCACCGCCGGTTTGGACCTTAAGGGTCTAGTGCAGTGTTACTTACTTACTTACTTAGCCCCTCCCTCTGAACCGAAAATGCTGGATTATTATGTTCTTGTGCAAAATTTACATATGGAACCAACAGCTTCTGGTACGTAGTAGGTGAGAAGCCTGGAGTGGAGGGGTGGTACAGGGGAATGGACTAAACGTTTAATACTTTGAAGATAAAATTTTTATAAATTATAATTTACTTTTTTGACACTGCATTTACCTTTATGACCTGATGATTTGCCTTTTACCTGACAAATTCACCTTTTTGACCTGGTTTGTCCTCTTCTAGGTTTACCCCTATTGATTGTTGTTGTCTGGTCAATTGCCAAAGTCCAGAATCAGGAGGTTGATATTGATGAGGTAAGATAGTTTTCGTTTCTTCTTATGAGTCACTACTATTGGAGACACACAAAGTCCTTACTATGTGCAAGGCTGTACCCAGGATTTTTTCGGGAGTGGTTTTAAGATTTTTTTTTTGGGGGGGGGGGGGTGGTGTTTCGCACAAAAAAAAACTAAAAAAACACATAAAAAATTTGTTTATATTCATTTTTGTTATGTTTTTACGAGTCAGGCAAATATTGCGTTTGTTACGTTTTTAACGAGTCAGTGTCTATGTGTGTGTGTGCGGGGGGGGGGGGGTTGGAACCCCAACAACCCCCCCCTCCTCCCTGGGTACAGCCTTGACTCTGTGCCCGCTCAAATGTCAATTCTTACGTCTCTTTAATAACATACAATTCGTCTTTCTTTGCCCCTTAAAACTTATACTCTTTGAAAGTTCCAGCCACTCTCCACACAATAAACTCTTACATACTTGTTTATGCCCTTACTATGCAGCTAAAAATCCCCACAACAGATGACGTCTACAAAACAGATCTTTTGAGCATGTTACAAAGTTATCTAACATATTCTATACACATTCTGTACCTACAAATTCTATAAATCAATTATCCTATATATATATATATATATATATATATATATATATATATATATATATATATATATATATATATATATATATATATATATATATATATAATTCTATGCTATTTTATTGTTAATATTTATATTATTTTATCATATTTCTTATATTATAGCCTACTATTTATTCTATTATATGTTAATCAAATTTTAATTTAAGAATTTTTTCTCTTAAATTAAATCATTAAACCAAAGATGAGTAAAAATAAAATCACATAATATCAAACAGTTCGTGGTAACGAACTGTAAGTAAGGAGCGACCCGGCTCAATAGTAACCAAAACTCTAAAAAACGGAATTTTGATACCAACAGACACATCAGAAAAATTGGTCTATTATGCTGATTCCAAATACATAAGTTTCGTTAAGCTTAGTCCTAATTATTAAAGGCTACGAGCCTGAGAAAATTTGCCTGATTTTTGAAAAAGGAGGGAAACACCCCTAAATGTCGTAGAATCTCAATGAAAATCACCCTATCAGATTCATTGTATCAGAGAACCCTACTGTAGAGGTTTCAAGCTCCTATCTTCTACAAAATGTGGAATTTTGTATTTTTTTATAGAAAAAGATCACGGACGTGTGTATATTTGTTTGTTTTTTTGTTCTGTTTTTTTTCTGTTTCTCCCACAAATGATTGTATTAACCCATTGGTCCTAGAATATCGGGAGAGGGCTCATTCAAACGGCAATTAAAAGTTCTAGTATCATTTTTAAGCGACCAAAAAGACTTGAGGGCAAACTAAAAACTCTTCCACGCTGCTTCTTCCTCAAATTAATTTAAAAAACTTTTTCACACAGAATAAGTTTTTCAAAGAAAAGTGAAGAAATCCATTAAATAAAAAATCAGCAAAAATAAAATAAAATAATCTATCAAGCACGAAACTACCACAAATTAGCATCGATAAATAAATAAAACCCAAAACGAACAGAAACTACAATAATTAACCGAGTCAAACTCAAAACGAGCAGAAATTAACATAAGTTGGGGGCAAAAACACTTATGTCTTCCCAAGACCAGAACAAAATTTGCACTTTACTGAAAAAAATATAAATGTTTTTGCTTTTATAAGTTTAATAAATCAAATAATATTAACATTTTGATCACTAAATATCAGTATATGTATAGCCTATTAAACTGACAATGCACATTTATTTGTATTTTTTCAGTAAAGTGCAAATTTTGTTCTGGCCATGGGAAGGCATAGGGGTTTTGAGCCCAACTTATGCTAATTTTTGCTCGTTTTGAGCTTGACTCGGTTAATTATTGTAATTTCTGTTCTTTTTGGGTTTCATTTATTTATTGATGCTGATTTGTGGTAGTTTCACGCCTGGTAGATAATTTCACTTTATTTTTGCTCATTTTTGTTTAATGGAGTTCTTTACTTTTCTTTGAAAAACTTATTTTGTGGAAAAAGTGTTTTTAATTAATTTCAGTTCGTTTTATATTGACATATTCTTTTCAGGGAAAAAGAAAATAATACTTTAAATCTTTTTGTTTTTTAAGACTTTATAGTTTGGCCTGCTATTTGTATCCTGGAGAAAAATTTTCAGCAATTTTTAATAACATAGGCTACACCCTTTAAAAATCTGGACACAAATTGTACTGTTTAATTTAGTTTCATACCTCCTCTAGTTGACCTGAAATGGAAAACTTGATACCATTCGCAAAAAAAATCTGTACTTCCTTTGATAGCTTTGATACATTTACGCTATTTTGATCTGCTTAAATTTTAAGAGCAGGAATGGGAGGGTTGGCGTGGGAGGGTGGGAGTGGAAGGGGGATTTGTTGTTCACCAATCATTTTTGACTATTAAGAATAGCATCAGCCCTTTCTACTTTCAATCGAATTAAGCCTTTTTAAAGTTCGCTCGACAACCCATTTTATCCGAAGTGACGTGTCCTCAACAAGAGCAGAAGCATATAATAATTTATTATACCCACCTTGATCTTTAATATAAAAATGTCAAGCCTTCCAATCACTTTCGATTGTTAAAAAGGGCACGTGTCCTTTCAATTTCCAATCGAATGAGCCCTTTTGGAAACGACAACGCTTTCTATAAGCACCTTATATGCCCCCAGGGCATAAATTACAACCCTTACCCTAAGGTCTGTTAGGGTGGTTGTCATCCTCTAAGACCGAATTTCCAGAACATTCAACTACGTTAAACAACATGGCTATCTCCAAAATTTTGATTGGATATGTTTGGGGAAATGGTGGGCGTGAGAGGGGTGTTAAATTTTCCAATTTACAATTGAATGAGCCCTTTCGAAGTTTCTACGACAACGCTTTCAATAAAAAATTTATATGCCCCAGGGCATAACTTACAATCCTTGTCCTAAGGGCTGTGGGAGGAGGGGTTGTTATCCTTAAAGACTAATTTCCAAAACTTTCAATTACGTTGAATAAAAGGGCTGTCTAAAAATTTTGATTGGATGTATTTGGGGAAAAGGTGGGCATGAGAGGGGGGTTAGTTACCCTCAAATAACTTTCAATTATTAAAAAGGGTACTATCCCTTTTAATTTCAAATCGAATGAGCCCTTTTTAAAGTTTCTACGACAAAGATTTCAATAAAAACCTAATATGCCCCCAGGGCATAACTTGTAATCCTTGCCCTGAGGGTTGTGGGGGAATGTCCTCCTCAAAAACATATTTTCTATCTGGAAATCAACTACGCTAAACAAAATGGCTATCTCAAAATTTTGATTGGATATGTTTGGGGAATGAAGGGCGTGAGGGAGGGGGGGACTAGTTGCCCTCCAATCACTTTTGACTATTAAAAAGGGTACTAGCCCTTTGAATTTCCAATCGAATGAGCCTGTTTTGAAGTTTCTACGACAATGCCTTCTATAAAAACCTTTATATGCCCCCAGGGCATAACTTAAAACCCTTGCCCTAAGGGTTGTGGGGGAGTGTCCTCCTCAAGAACATATTTTCTATCTGGAAATGAACTACGCTGAAAAAAATGGATATCTAAAAATTTTGATTGGATGTGTTTGGGGGAATGATGGGCCTGGGGGGGGGGGGCTAGATGCCCTCCAATTATTTTCGACTATTAAAAAGGGTACTAGCCCTTCGAAATTCCAATCGAATGAGCCTGTTTTGAAGTTTCTACGACGATACCTTCTATAAAAATCTTATATGCCCCCAGGGCATAACTTAAAACCCTTTCCCTAAGGGTTGAGGGGGAGTGTCCTCATCAAAAATGTATTTTCTTTCATTATACCAACTACGCTGAACAAAATGGCTATCTCAAAATTTCGATTGGATGTGTTTGGGGGAATGATGGGCGTGAGGGGCCAGTTGCCCCCTGATCACTTTCGACTATTAAAAAGGGCACTAGAACTCTCAATTTCCAATCGAATCAGCCTTTTTTGAAGTTTCTACGATAACCCCTTCCATATGAAGTGCCAAGCTCTAAAGGAAAAAAATAATAAATAGTACATTTTGCCAACATCGTTCTTATATGCCCTCAGGGCATAAGTTAAAACCCTTGCCCCGAGGGTTTTGTGGGAGTGTCCTCCTCAAAAACATATTTTCTATCTAGTAATCAACTATTCTGAACAAAATGACTATCTCAAAATCTTTATTGGAAGTGTTTGGGGGAATGAGGAGCGTGGGGGGGGGCTAGTTACCCTCCAATCATTTTCAACTATTAAAAAGGGAACTAGCCCTTCGAAATTCAAATCGAATGAGCCTGTTTTGAAGTTTTTACGACGATGCCTTCTATAAAAACCTTATATGCCCCCAGAACATAACTTAAAACCCTTGCCCTAAGAGTTGTGGGAGAGTGTCCTCCTCAAAACATATTTTCTATCTTTATACCAACTACGCTGAACAAAATGGCTATCTCAAAATTTCGATTGGATGTGTTTGGGTGAATGATGGGCGTGGGGGGCTAGTTGCCCTCCGATCACTTTCGACTATAGTAAAGAGCACTAGAACTCTCAATTTCCAATCGAATGAGCCTTTTTTGAAGTTTCTACGACGACCCCTTCCATATGAAGTGCCCAGCTCTAAAGGAAAAAAAAATAATAAATAGTACATTTTGCCAACATCGTTCTTATATGCCCTCAGGGCATAAGGTAAAACCCTTGCCCCGAGGGTTGTGGGGGAGTGTCCTCCTCAAAAACATATTTTCTTTCTGGAAATCAACTACGCTGAACAAAATGTCTATCTCCAAATTTTGATTGGATGTGTTTGGGGGAATGATGGGCGTGGGAGGGGGGCTAGATGCCCTCCAATCACTTTCGACTATTAAAAAGGACACTCGAACTCTCAATTTCCAATCGAATGAGGCCCTTTTGAAGTTTCTACGACGACCCCTTTCATATGAAGTGCCCGGCTCTAAAGGAACAAAATAATACATAGGCTAGTACATTGTGCCAACATCGTTCTTATATGCTCATTAAATATTAAAAGCAACATTAAATCTTAAAACGAACAGAATTATTACATATATGAAGGGGATTGCCCCTCTTCAACACCTCGCTCTTTACGCTAAAGTTTGAATTTGTCCCAATTCTTTAAGAATGACTATTGAAACACATGGGTCATTTAATTTGAACAATGAGAAGCTTTTTTAAAACTACTAAAAAACTTTAGCTTAAAGAGCGAAGTGTTGAGGAAGGGGGAACCCCCCTCATATACGTAATATATTTCTGTTGGTTTTAAGTTTAAGTGTTGCTCCTTACTTTCAATTGAAAACGTGTCTCTTATTTACTTTTCGCACTTAAATTGAACAGAAATCCCTGCTAATGAATAAATGACATCCGAAATGAACAGAAATTAAAATGAATAACCAAGTCAGACATGACATGAACAGAAATTACCAAAAAAGCAGTAGGACTAAAGCCTGACTTCTAAAGGCCAGAGCGTCATTTTGGGCTTTACTGAAAACACTTTTACTTCGAGCAGTGTGGTTTTGCCTGTCAGCACATCAACGACAATAACAAAAACCAAAATAAGAATAAAATCCCCATAATAACCAAGTTTACTGAAAAAAAACTAACGAAAATAAACTGGTTGTCTAATATGCAACGATAATCATTTCTCAAAGTCTCAGTAAATTTGGATTTATCAACGATATAAATGATAAAATTCAAACGTTCCCTGTTTTCAGTTAAGTGCTAATGATATACTAGCCTTAAGAGGGCCTATGGAGTATTCATCCTACTTCTGTTTGCGGTAATCTCTATTCATTTTAGGTTTGACTTTCACCGACAAGTTTTGATCGGTTTTTCTGCTCAAGAATTAATATTTTGTCTTGCTGTTTATAATTTAGACTGAATCTTGCAACAAATTTGGTCATATAATATTTGGTAATTTGCATTGTGGGTGATATAAAATATAGAATTAGAATATATATATATATATATATATATATATATATATATATATATATATATATATATATATATATATATATATAAGTCTGGTTAATTTTTTACTTTCTATAGGGCTGAAGCCATCCTAGCTACTATCCTGTTACAACTTTGAATATAGACGAATATTGATCTACCATTTAATTATTAGAACCTTGTTGTGTTATATGTATTTTTTTTATTGCTCATATATTAAAGTGGATGCATCTTAGCTCGTTTATTGCAAAGATCTCTGATTTCCTCTTTAAAAAATAGAATAAAAATAGACTGTTAAGAATAAATGCAACTCAGAATCTATCAGAATCAGACTACCCTCAATTTTCTTCAAAACTTTATTTCTTTTGATAAGCTCCTTTTCGTCCCCCTTTTGGTAAATATATAAATCGGCTTTGTCTTCCGGTCCAATACTCCCTCAAAGTTTCGGTTGAGTGCTTTAAGCAGTTAATTTATACCCTTAGCTGGTCCTAAGATATCACGTGGGTGCATTTTTGACACCCTGAATGCCCATAGCTTTTATGGATTTAGTTCTACATTTACCTCAAGGTCCTAAAAATTTCCTGAAAAGTTCACTTTACCACCCCTAGCCGTTTTTTGAGACATTAAAAATAAGTCCTTTTAACAATCTGGATGCACGCAGTGTCTTATAATTTAGCTCAAGGCGTTCAGAGAGTTTGAAATTTATACCGCTGGTCGTTCCAGAAGTATTGCATATTCTCTTTATTGACAACCTAAATGCATATAGTGTCTTTTTATTTAGTTCGAAATCCTCAACTTCCCCTGAAAGTTTCAGCTTAATGCACTAGGCTGCTCCTGAGACATTACAGATGTGTCTTAAAGACTTCTGTTTTATATCAACATCCCGCTCAACACTCTTTAAAAATTTCAATTTAAAATCCTTAGCTGTTCCTGACATATTGCAGATCACTCCTTTTGACAACCTGAATGCGTATATTGCCTCTTGAATTAATTTGACATCTCCCTCAACATTCCCTGAAAAATTCATACCCTTAGCCGTTGTGTAATGAAAAGCAGTTGCGTCTCAGCATGCTAAGTCAATACTTAGATGCCTCTAGCCGTTCTTAAGATATCGTTGACATGCTCTTTTGACAAGAGTGCAGACTGTGTAATTTGATTAAGTTCAACATCACCACTGTCTGAAAGTTTCAACTTGACATCTTTGCCCGTTTCTGACATATTGCAGATTTGTCCTTTTGTCAACTTGAATGCGCATAGTGTTTTGATTCGTTTATCTTGCTCTGAAAATTTCTTCTTAATACACTTAGCTGTTTCTGAATTTTACAGATACGCTCTCTTGGCAACTTGAATGCAAATAGTCCCTTTTGCTCATTTCAACATACCCTAATGGTTTCAACTTAATGCTTTCATTCAGTCTTGAGAAACTCTGTTTACTCAATTTTGAGAACCTGGACTCACACAGTTTCTTTGATTAGTTCAGCTGCAACATCCGTCTCAACATTCCTTGAAAGTTTCATCTTAATATCCGTAGCCGTTCCTACTGCCGATATCAACTCAACTATGTCCTTTTGACATTCTGGATTCACACCATGTTTTTTTATTTAGTTTTGTACCCCCCCCCCCCCTGAACATGCCCTTAAAGTTCAAGTTAATACCTTTAGCTTTTCCAAGGATATTGCAGATACACGCTTTTGACAACCTACGTGCATATAGAGCTTTTGATTATTTAAAGATCCCCTTATACATGTCCTGAAAGTTTCAACTTACTACTCTCAGCTGTTCCTGAGATACTTCATTTCCATCTTTTTTTACAACTTTTTGCATTAGTGCTCTCAATTTAGTTCATCATCTCCCTCAACATTCCCTTTAATGTTCTCCTAATACCCTTAGCCCTTTTTGAACATCCAGGATCAAAAATGACCTCTTTTACTTATCATAAAACCTATATGTTGACAAAATGCTGCTTGCATCATTTACTTTACCTGCCCAAGTTAAGGGGGTTCATATTATCATCGTACTATAGTAATTGAATCTTTGAACTATTTCAAAAAATGGTTATTTCAAAATTTTTATTAGATGCCTTTGTGATAAAGGGGGCATGCATCTAAATAGGGTGTGAGAGATCGACTGGTTGGCCTCCAATCTCTTTTTAATTTTAAAAGATGTACTAGAACTTATTTTTCAATTAAAATTTGAACTTATTAAAACTAATTTCCAATTGAATGAGCTCCCTTCAAAGTTTTTACTGCAAATGCTTCCATACGCAGCGGCTTGGGGGTAAATATTGCATTGAAGAAATAACACTCATTACTTAAGTAACCGTATTGCGCTCAGGGTTGCCAACTTGTACACTTTCTGTGTAAAATGCACTCTTTTGTACGTCAGTGGGGATAACAAATAGTGAAAATCCTTCTTTTTGGATGTTTGTTTTCATTCGCTTTAAACGTCAGTAATTTGTATATTCGCCAAAATTAAATTTAACCCATTGAGCAAGGTTAATAACTTGCACTTTTTCCATGTGTAATGCACTCTTTTTACCTCAGGGGGGCGCAGAAGAGGGGATGCGCAAATTTTTTGACTTGCACTCCTTTTGAGCAAAAATCACTCGTTTTTGGCTTTGATTTGTACTCTTTTTAGACGTCGGGAGTTGGCAACCCTGATTGCGCTATTTGATTGCTCATCATATTTGTTCAGAGTTGGCTACATTGCGTCGTCTCCAAAAGGTTAAAAAAAGCCTAATTAATTAGGCTTTTTTTAATTAATTAGGCCCAGTGTTTTTTGTTTGATTTTTCTATAAGACTAACTGTCTTCATTAACTCTACTTTGAGGATTATAATATGAATCACATGTGATATATAATATCATATAGTGTATATTGTGGCGTGGGCCCTAAAAAGGCTTTAGAATATACGCTATATGTTTTGTTCAATCGACCATATGTCAAAGAATCATCTCTACGGAAAATGTGGTTTGTTCCTACTTACTTTTCAATCAAATATGGTTGCTCCTACGAAAAATTTGGTTTGCTACTAGTGAGAGAAACGAAAGGTAAATTTTGGGTTTTGAATTGTTCTTAGTGAACAGCTCTTTGCGTACAGAAAGTCATTATTTGATCTTCAAAATAGATTGAACAAAAGTTTAATTCTAGAATCTACTACTACTACTACTAACAACTCACCGCAGCACCAGGCCGCCTGAGGCCAACAAAGCTACGCACGCTCCTCCTCCATCCCAATCTATTCAAAGCCTCCCTTTTTACACCCGCCCAGGAAGTTTCCATTTCCTTTAAATCTTTCTTTACGTCCCACCTCTCCAGACGAGGACGACCTGCTTTCCGTTTAGCCCTAGATGGTTGGCCGAAAAGAACAATCTTCGGCAATATTTCATCTTTCATCCGCACAACGTGCCCTAGCCACCTCAACCTTTCTTTCGTTATAGCAGAAGAGAGCGGTATATAACCACATTTTTCGTATAGCCTTTTGTTCGTATAGCCTGACTGTGAAAAACAGTCAGTCAGCCGGGTACCCAGATCAATTCTTAAGCAATTTCTCTGGAAAACATTTAACTCTTCATCCACTTTTCGGAGTGCCCATGCTTCAGAGCCATATTTGATCACTGTCATCACTGTAGCTTCTAATATTCTAATCTTGGTTTGCAGACTTATTTTCCTATTCTTCCGAACTTTTTGAACTGTGAAAAAACACCCTGAGCATTGACTTTTCTACTTTTGACATCTTCACCGCTCCCACCATCTTTACTAATAATACTACCAAGGTAAGTGAAGCGGTCCACCTGATCATTATTTACATTACCTAACTTCATCGTATTACCTTCATTAATTCCTAGCCTTAGTGACTTAGTCCTCTGAAGATCTATTTCCAACCCCATTCTGGCACCATTAGCTCACGGAACCTCTAAAACTTTATTCATCTTGATCACATTTTCATCTAGGATGCTTAAATCATCTGCATAATCTAAGTCATAGAGACTTTTCCCTCCCCATTTGATCCCGTGGTCTCCCATTGCCTTTCCTGTGATCCTTAAGACGAAGTCCATCAAAATAATCCATATAAAGGGGGATAGAACACAACCCTGCTTAACTCCTGATTTAAAACAAAACCAGCTTCTAACCTCATTTCCTACCCTAACCACAGCAGTGTTATTCTCGTATATAGCACTAATCACTTCAATGTATTTGTCTGGTATACCATACATTGATAAAACCTTTACTAAACCTCTTCTATCAACAGAATCGAACGCTTGCTCATAATCTATAGAACCGAGGACCAAAGGTGTTTGAAACCTCAGGCACTTCTCAATTATTAACCTAAGAGTGAAAATTTGGTCGACACATCCTCTACCTTTTTCTAAAACCGCACTGTTCTTCTTTTAAAGCTTTGTCTACGGCACCTCTCAGTCTAAAAAGTATCATATTACTAAGTTATTTACTACCTACAGAGACCCGATTAATCCCTCGATAATTACCACACTGACGTTTATCACCTTTCTTATAAAGTGGCTCAATTAAGGTTTTCCTAAAATCATTAGGTACTTCCCCTTTTTCAAAAATCATATTCATAATCTTCAGTAACTTATTTCTAACCTCAGGGCCACCATATTTAAGAAACTTATTTACCACCCTATCAGCACCTGGAGCCTTATTATTTTTTAGTCCTTTTAGTACTGTCACTAATTCCTCCTCATAAAACAAATCTTCCTTCACATAAAATGTATCACAAACTTTTTCACAATAGCACAAAATATGAATCTGGCGGTAGAGTGAAAGAAGCGAAAATAAATTTTGCGTTTTAATCTTATCAGTGAAAAGTTAATTGTTACTCAACTTTGGGCTCTAAAGCTATTATTTGACCTTCAATATAAGTTCACCACGACTATTATACTAAAATAGCAAAAATAAAAGCTGTAAATCTTCAACAATGTGAGAGAAACGAAAATAAGCTTCGGGTTTTCTTTTGCTACTAGGTAACAGCTACTTGTGCATCTAAGATTATTCTTTGACCTTCATGATAAGATAAATTCATGTCTGATTGAAAAATCACAACTCACAAAATAAAAATCTTACAGGATAGCAAGAAAAACCAAAAACTCGGTAAATTTTAGGCTTTCGATTGTTATTAGTGAAAAGCTTTTTAAACACCAAAGGTCAAATCTGGAGCTTCAATATAAGATAATCACAATTCTGGTAAAAAAAAAAAAAAAATTTTAAGCACAGATTATAAAATTTAAAGGATATTAAAGGAACTGGAAAATAAACTTTGGGTTCTCGTTCGTCATTGGTCATTACCTTGTACACCCAAGGCTACTATTTGATCTTCAAGATACGATAAATGAAATTCTTATTCAAAAATCATAAAAGTACAAAATCTAAACTTTAAAGGAAAGTGAGAAAACAAAAAGTAAATTTTTGGTTTTCAACTGTTATTAGTGAACAGCCGTTTGCATGCCATAAGTCATGATTTGACCTTCAAGATAAGAAAAACTAAATTTTGATTCTAAAATCACAAAAGTATATAATATGAATCTCGCGGGAGAGAGAAAGAAGCAAAAAATGAATTTTGTATTTTAAATCTTATTAGTTAGCACTTGCTTGCAACAAAGTTGCTGTTTGACCTTCAATATAAAATAAACACAACTCTATACTAAAATCACAGAAATAAAAAAGTATAAATCTACAGGAGTGTGAGAGAAACAAAAATAATTTTTGAGTTTTCTTTTGCTACTAGTTAACAGCTGTTTCAGCACCCAAGAATACTATTTGACCTTCATGTTAAGATAAATACGATTCTGATTGAAAAATCACAAAAGCACAAAATATATACCTTACGGGATAGTAAGAGAAGCCAAAAACACGGTAAATCTAGAGTTTCCAATTGTTACTAGTGAAAAGCTTTTTGTACACCCAAGGTTATTATCTGGACCTTCAATATAAGATAAATACAATTCTAGTAAAAAAAAAAGTCACCAAAATACTAACTATAAACTTTAAAGGAGAGTAAGAGAACTGAAAAATAAACCTCATATTCTCTTGCCAATTTTGAAATTGGCAAGGCATGTCATCCGCGACGCCATCAGTCTCTGGAAAATCATCCTCACGTGCAATCGACTGTTCCTCTGATGTAGGAGGAGGTGCTCTACTTGTAGTCTGCAAAGCTCGAAGACAATCATTCCCTTGCCAGACATCAGTGTGGAAAAGGAAGATACCAGGCTTTGAAAACCCAATGACAACGGGAGTGAAGGCTTTTGGGAAGGATTCTCCAAGCAACTGACTTATTCTGTACTCAGTCACTACTCTGCCAGGGTGAGATCTGGGTGAAACCTGGTGATTTCGTTTTGGTGAAGAACAAAGGCAAGAAGGGTTCAAAATTTTGTAACTAGAGGAGCTAGGTGATGGTTACTTTGTCGACTTCCTGAAAAGGCAACTCCTATCTTGGAAGTTTGTGTTCCCCAGTGAAAGAGAAGAGGCCTTGATAATGTCGATTTGTTTCCTCAAACTCTCGCCCTGTTTTCTTAATCCTATCCCTCCTGAAATTTCTGTGTCACCATTTAAACTACTTGGCTTCACAATTCTTCAAATTTAAAGTGGCATATCCACGTTAAAGACATCATCCATAGAGCTAATGTGTCTATCACCCTCCTTAAGTTCCTAAATAAATTTAGCGTCCCCCTTTCCCACTCCTTAAGGATTACTAGCAGCTTGTAAGCATTTGGGTACCCTGGTACACAAGGAACCCTGAACCAAATGTCCCAGAGTACCCTATAGGCACTGTTCTACAAAAAAATTGCTTCTCTACCAGTATATGACAAGCGGCCAAATTGAAGAATATACCAACAGAAAGCCAAGAAATTGATCAATTCCAACTGAACTAATGCTTTTCCCCAACTGAGATTACCTTAAATTACTTCAAAATCTCGCACACTGAATTTCTTTTTTCAAAATACACAGAAAAACTTCTCACCTCAATACTTTGAAAAAAAAACTTTATCCAAGAACCACTATTTTTCGTCCACAGATTTAGCAATAGATGGCAAACGCAATGCGCCTAGACAACTTTTTACCCCATATTTTCTGTCGGTAATATATATGTCTCAACGTACCCTTGTCCTAACGTATCCAGTTCTCCCCTAAATGTTATGGGCGAGTGAGTGAGCTAAAAAATTCATTTTGGGTTTTCTGTTATTATCAGTGAACACCTGATTGTACACCTAGGGTTATTATTTCACATTCAAAATAACAAAAACACAATTCTCAAATAAAAATCACAAAAGCACAAACAAAAAAATTTACAAGAGAGTGGGAGGACAGAAAAATGAATTTTGGGTTTTCATTTGTTATTAGTGAACAGCTGTTTGTACACCCAAGGTTATCATTCGACCTTCAAGATAAGATAAATACGACTCTAATAAAAAAGAATCACAAAGTAAGAAACGTATATTTTACAGGATATTTACAGAAAAGGGGCACTTTTTGTGGGGTTTAGGCTGTTATTATTGAACAGCTTTTTATGCAAGAAAGGTTTTTTACTTGCTAAGATCAAACGGTTGATGATTAAAGAGCAGCTGTTTCTACAGGGGAGGTTTTTTTTCTACGATAAGACGAACACAATGTTGATGTAGCTCACAAAATTTGAACTATCACTACAGCTGAAGAACGGGGATGTAACGTATTTTGAAACAAAATTGAAACTCTTTATTAATCTCAAACTGGAATAAGATACAGGGAAGTAATTTGGACCAATTGATTTAATTTTATTTAATATTTTATTCATGTTTTGAATAATTAAATAATATTTTATTTTATTTAATATTTATAAATATTAAAAAATCCCTGTAAGATACAGGGAAGTAATTTGGACCAATCGATTTAATTTTATTTAATATGTTATTCATGTTTTAAATAATTAAATAATATTTTATTTTATTTAATATTTATAAATGTGAAATTTTATTTTATTTAATATTTATAAATGTGAAATTTTATTTAACAAGGCAGCTTATAGATGTTACATTAACAAAAATTGCGCGATAACGCCTTTTGAATACCACAAATGAGATGGTTTTAAAATAGGACTAGAAAATATGCCATTATTTTATTGGCAATATAGTATTTCAAAAAGGTCTTTCTTTTACAAATAATTGCCGAAAGACTAATTATGTGTAAAAGGCTTTCATGCCCTTATCCCCCCTAAATATAGCCTATATTTTTACAATAATTCTTGTGGCTAAGCTTTATAATTCATATAAAATTAATTAGAAATACTAGCTTCTGTCTTATTTGTACTTGTCCTCAAGAATTAGTGCTTGTTATAAGTCTCCAGAGAAAAACACAAAACAGCAAAATCGCATAAAGGAAATGTTTTGAGAAGTCACGGAATAAATGAAGCACGTTATTATGGGTTCTTAAAATCACAAAAGAAACACGAAGAACAGTATTTAAAGAACAACAAGACAAATAATAGAATTGTGTATGATTATCAGACTGTACACGGCTTAAAGCAAAAAATTATGGAGCAACCGTATATAAGAGGAGAAAGCTTATATCTTCGTATTTTTTTTGCGTTAAAAAAAGACTGGTAGCGCGCCAAGTAGCAAACGAGACGAGTATAATCATAGCCGTCTAAGCCTAGAATATTTACCGGTACACATCTGGGAGGGGGTAAGATAGACAATAAAGCGTCCAACTAGGTCAAAGCAGCCACCGATTTTGTTGTTTGTTTTCATCCGGGGTAGTGAAATAACTGGACAAAGATATCAATTTGTCAATTTATGAAAGGTGAGCCAGCTTTTCTCTCTTGTGTATCGTTATTCTATGTCGTAAAAAGTAACATTAATGGAAAATTGTCAAGAAATAGAAAACCCGCCCCTCTCGGAAAGCAAATTATTAGTTTCTAAATAGAAACCCAATTTCAATGAATCATTTTTTATTGAGAAGGTTTTTAATTTTCTGGTTACTTTATGATTAAAGGGGAGTAAAAGTGATCAAGAAAAATGAAAATTGAGCTCAAAATTAAGCGACGCGGGAACGTCGGTTTTCTAGAAAATATCTATGCAAACTTCACGAAACTTTACGGATTTGACAAAATAATGTTTTTAAATATAAAAACAAATTTTCAGAGTTCTGATGAGAGCCTGAAACTCCTTAAGTATGATAGAGCAAACCAGGAAATCAACGACTATTGATCGTTGTTCTACACAACAAATACGCGAAACTAATAAATTAGCGTATTACGCTTAAAAAATAGGGTGCTTTTAAGTATACTATTCACCCTATATAATAAATAGGGGGTATGCGTGCATTGACTAACTTATTTAGCAGTTGCTCACCTTAAACAGACACGTTGGTGGTAGTTTATTCCGAAACGGGGACAAGGGTTTGGACGGGGATCAAATTCAGAAAAAAACATAAATACTATTAAGGGTCTATAAAAAGACTTAAGATTCAAGAAAGGGACCCGGTTTCAAACGTTCTTCCTCAATGGTATGCTCGTCACCAAATATTTCTTAAGATAACATCAACGTTAATAAGTTGTCAAGCATATACTGTTACGACTAATTTTAGCCATTAGATTTTCTAAAGTATTTGACTTAATTGGGAGAAACTGCAATTTTTTTTATTTTTTATGATTGCTTTTATTTAAAATAGTTAGCCTAAAACTAATTAGTTTTGCTTAATTTTAATCATTCACATATTAATGTGGAAACTACACTTTACATTCGTATGATACAGTCTCTTACTAACGAATCCATGCTAGGAAAACTGAATACAGGGGTGCAGCTAGAGTTTTGAGTTTGGAGGAGGGATTTAAAAAATGTTTCAACAGAATTGCGGTTTTCAGGCATGACAAGACCAAACATGGGTCAAGGAAAAAAAATTCTTATCTATTTTGGTTTCCTTGGTACACTAAAACAAGTCATTACCACCTTTGGTGCTTTGAATGTTGATTTATATTAATTAAAAAAAAAAACTTTCTGAAAAAAAATACTTTCCAAGACTGTTCAAGATACATATAGTTTTCAGTAAAGCGCCATGATGCATTAGGTTTTAGACTTTTGCAGTGAGAGAAGGAGGCGATACCCAAGCTTTTGTTTGCAGTGATTTTTGTTCGTTTCAAGCTTGATTTGCATATTCAATTTAAGTTTCACTAGCTTTGAGATTTATTTATTCATTTACATTAGTATCTATTGTATGTTTGTTTGCATTGATTCTTTATTTAATTTCTGTTTGTTTTGGGTTTCATTTATACTTCAATAGCAAAATATTTTTTTAAGCCTGATTTGCATATTTAATCTAAGCATTACTCACTTTAAGATTTATTTATTCATTTATACTAAGGTATTACTTGTTGTATGTTTTTTTTGCTATGGTTGTTTATTTAATTTCTGTCTGTTTTGGGTTTCATTTATTCTTTAATAGTAATTTCTGGTATTTGTATCTGCTGATCTTAAGTTTAAAATGGCCTTTACTTTTATTTGAAAAACTTCTTTTTCGGAAAGTTTTTTTTTTAATTAATTTTTTTTTGTTTTGATTGCAAAAAGTTTCAAGTTTTAAAAAAATTCCTTATTTGAAAATCAAACTTTTTTTTCAAAATCAAATGTTCATCAAAGTATCAAAACTAGTAGCAAAGTAAATAAATGGGTTTGTTTCCAACTCGGAGATTTTATTATCTGTTGTTTGAACTAATTTTAACAAAATGGCTATCTCAAAATTTTTATCGGATGGGTCTGGGTAAAAAGGGTGGAGGGGGTTAATTGCCCTTCGATATCTTTTTACTCTTTAAAGGTGAATTAGAACTTTCCATTTTCAATCAAATGAGCCCTATCTGAAGTTTATATGAGCATCCTTTCTATAAGAACCATATATGCACCCAGGGCATAACTTACAACGCCTGTCCCCGAGCCCTGGGGGGTTGTGTTGACCCCAGAGTTTTAATATATGATGTTTAAAACTGTTTTTAACTAAATGACCTCATCAGAAATTTTATCAGATGGGTTTGGGGAAGAAAAAGGCGTATAGGGGGAGGGGATAGTTGCCCTCCGATCTCATTTGACTCTGAGAAAGTGAGCTAGAACTTTTAATTTCAAATCAAATGAGCCCTCTCTGAAGTTTATACAAGCATCCCTTTCATAAGAACCATATACGGCCCCAGGACATAACTTACAACTCCCGCCCCCCGGGCCCCTGGGGTTGTGTTGACACCGGAGTTTTTGTTATCTGACCTTTGAACTATTTTTAATAAAATGGCTATATCAAAATTTTTATCACATGCATTTGGGGGAAATGAGGTGTGGGGGGATAGTTGCCCTTTGATCTCTTTTGACTCTTAAAAACTGAACTAGAAATTTTAATTTCAAATCAAATGAGCCCTCTCTGAAGTTTATACGAACATCCCTTCCATAACAGCTATATATGCCCACCGGGCATGGCTTACAACGCTTACCCCGGACCCTGAAGGATTTTGTCGACCCCAGAATTTTTGTTATATGATCTTTGAACCATCTTGAAAAAATGTCTCTCTCAAAGTTCTTATCGGAGGGGTTTGAGGAAAATAGGGTGTGGAGGGAGGGGGCTAGTTGCCCACCGATCTCTTTTGACTCTTAAAAAGTGAGCAAGAAATTTCAATTTACAATCAAATGAGCCCTCTCCGAAGTTTATACGAGTATCCCTTCCATAAAATCCATATATGCCCCCAGAGCATGAATTATAACGCATACCCCCCGGGCCCTGAGGGGTTGCGTTGATACAGGAGTTTTTCTTAAATGAACTTTGAACTATTTTTAACGAAATGGCTATCTTAAAATTTTTATCGGATGGGTTTGGGTAAAACAGGGTGTGTGGAGGAGGGGGGGGGCTAGTTGCCCTCGGGTGCCTTTTTACTCTTAAAAAGTGAACTAGAACTTTCAATCTCCAATCAAATGAGCCCTCTTTAAAGTTTATAAGAGCATCCCTTTCATAAGAACCATAACGCCCCCAGGACTAACAACGCCTACCCCCCCCCCCGGGCCCTGAGGGGTTGTGTCGACACCGGAGTTTTTGTTGTCTAATTTTTGAACAATTTTTTAAAGACTGGTTATCTCTAAATTTGTAGTGGATGTGTTTGGGGAAAAAGGGCGTCGGAAGGGGGGGGGCCTAGTTCCCCTTGAATTTCTTGACTCCTAAAAACTGAACTAGAACTTTCAATTTCCAATCAAATGAGCTTTCTATGAAGTTTGTACGAGCATCCCTTTCATAAAAACCATACATGCATTCAGGGCATAACTTAGAACGCCTTCCCCCGGGCCCTGGGGGATTGTATTGAGATCGGATTTTTTCTTATCCGACCTTTTAATTATTTTTAACAAAATGTCTGTCTCAAAATTTTCATCAGATGGGTTTGGGAAAAAAGGCGTGGGAGGGGGGGGCTAATTGCCCTCGGATCTCTTTTGACTCTTAAAAAGTGAACTCGAGCTTTCAATTTCCAATAAAATGAGCCCTTTCTGAAGTTTGTACGAGCATCCCTTTCATAAGAGCCATATATGCCCCAGCATAACCTACAACGCCTGCCCCCGGGCCAAGGGGGGTTGTGTCGACACCTGAGTTTTTGTTATCTGACTTGTGAACAATTTTTAACAAAAGGGCTATCTCAAAATTTTATTCAATGCATTTGGGGAAAAAGGGGAGGTGGGGGGGCTAATTGCCCTCCAGTCTCTTTTGACTCTCAAAAACTGAACTAGAATTTTCAATTTTCAGTTCAATGAGCCCTTTCTGAGGGTTTTACGAGCATCTCTTCCATAAGAACCATATATTTTCCCAGGACATAACTTACAACGCCTGCCCTAGGACCCTGGGGGGGGTGTTGTGTCGACCCTGTTGTCTTCGTTATATGGTCTTTGAACTATTTAAAAAAAATTGCTATCTCAACGTTTCTATCGAATGGGTTTGAGAAAAAAGCGCGTGGGGGGGGGGGGGGCTGGTGCCTTCCGATCCCTTTTGACTCTTAAAAAGAGAACTAAAACTTTGAATTCCAAATCAAATGAGCCCTCTGTGAAGTTTATACGAACATCCCTTCCATAAGAACCATATATGCTCCAAGGCTAGCAGCTGGTTTTGTATTAAATCAGGAATTAAGCAGGGTTGTATTCTATCCCCCTTTATATGGATTATTTTCATGTACTTTGTTTAAAGGAGCACAGGAAAGGCAATGGGAGACCACGGAATCAAATGGGGAGGAAAAACTGTCCTTGACTTAGATTATGCTGAGGATTTAAGCATCCTAGATGAAAATGTGAGCAAAATGAATAAACTTTTAGACGTTTTGCGCGTTCAAGGTGCTAGAATAGGTTTGAAAATTAATGTTAAGAAGACTAAGTCACTAAGGCTAGGAATAAGTGAAGATGAAAAGGTGAAGTTGGGTAATGAAAAGATTGATTAGGTGGGCAGCTTCACTTACCTTGGTATTATTATTAGCATAGACGGTGGGAGCAGTGAAAATGTTAAAAGTAGAATAGCCAAGGCTCAGGGTGTTTTTTCGGAGTAAAAAAAAAAATGGAAGAATAGGAAGATAAGTCTGCAAACTAAGATTAACTAAGAGTTTTTCTTAAATGAACTTTGAACTATTTTTAGCGAAATGGCTATCTCAAAATTTTTATCGGATGGGTTTGGGTAAAACAGGGTGTGTGGGGGGGGGGGGCTAGATGCCCTCGGATATCTTTTTACTCTTAAAAAGTGAACTAGAACTTTCAATTTCCAATCAAATGAGCCCTCTTTGAAGTTTATAAGAGCATCCCTTTCATTAGAACTATAACGCCCCCAGGACTTACAACGCCTACCCCCCGGGCCCTGGGGGGTTGTGTCGACACCGGAATTTTTTTGTCTAATTTTTGAACAATTTTTTAAAGACTGGTTATCTCAAAATTTGTAACGGATGTGTTTGGGGAAAAAGGGCGTCGGAAGGGGGGGGGCTAGTTCCCCTTGAATTTCTTGACTCCTAAAAAGTGAACTAGAACTTTCAATTTCCTATCAAATGAGCTTTCTATGAAGTTTATACGATCGTCTCTTTCATAAAAACCATACATGCATTCAGGACATAACTTAGAACGCCTTCCCCCGGGCCCTGGGGGATTGTATTGACATCGGATTTTTTCTTATTTAAAAATAAATTGTTATCTCAACGTTTCTATCGAATGGGTTTGACGTTTTGCGAGTTCAGGGTGCTAGAATAGATTTGAAAATTAATGTTAAGAAGACTTAGTCCCTAAGGCTAGGAATAAGTGAAGATGAAAAGGTGACGTTGGATAACGAAAAGATTGATTAGGATGGCAGCTTCACTTACCTTGGTAGTATTATTAGCATAGACGCTGGGAGCAGTGAAAATGTTAAAAGTAGAATAGCCAAGGCTCAGGGTGTTTTTTCGGAGTAAAAAAAAAAAAATTGGAAGAATAGGAAGATAAGTCTGCAAACTAAGATTAGAATATTAGAAGCTACAGTGATGACAGTGGTCAAATATGGCTCTGAAGCATGGGCGCTTGAAGGCGGATGAAGATTTGCTAGATGTTTTCCAGAGAAATTGCCTCCAAATTGATCTGGGTACCCGGCTGACCGATCATATCTCAATTAACGGGTTTTGCGATAAAGATTGCTGAATCATACTCACTAGGGCCAAAACTTGAGAACGAATACAGCAACCAGAACACGTTGGACAACTGAAGGTCGACAGATTGCCGAAGGTAGTCCTTTTTGGCCAAACATCTAGAGTTAAGCGGAACGCAGGTTGTCCTCATCTGAGCTGGGAAGACGTCATAAAGAAAGATTTAAAGGAAATGGGAACTTCATGGGATAGTGTAAAAAGAAAAGCTTTGAATAGATTGGGATGGAGGAAGAGCCTGTGTAGCTGTGTTGGCTTCCGGCAGCTTGGTGCTGCGGTGAGTTGTTAGTAGTAGCAGTAGTATACTTTTGGGTCCCAAAACTAGTAGAGTGCTTCCCAATTTTAATTCCAATAGGGAATTGTCTGAAAGCTTTTTTTTATTAATTTCTGTTCGTTTTTTATTGCCAAAGTTTTATTATTGGTTAATACTTTTTGTATTATCCCAGTTTTTTAGGTTTTTTACTTAAGAAGTAAAGTATTGCATTCTAATTATAATTTTAAGTTACAAATGCTAATCTCAGTGTTGACTTTTATTTCATCAGCACAATTATTGCATAAATGTTTCAATTTGATATCAAGATTTAGGACGGTTCTTGATCTAAGCCTCTGATTCAACAGCAATTTCTATCTAATATGCTAGAAAGAACCCTCATGTAAGAATATTGAAGAGATTACATATGAAAATGGAATAAAATAATCAATATACATTAGAGCCATCACTCAGCTCTCTTTACCTCTGACTCTTTAATCGCTTTGTTTGTGAATTTAGCGTGGGTGTAGGCTTGATGTGGCCTGAAAGTGATGTAAATTTCTACAATATTATGCAAATAATATATCTTAATTAAGTTCAAGTTTTCCCTCAACACTCCTTTTAAGTTTCAGTTTAACACCCTAAATCGTTACTGAGAAGTTTCATCTTAATACCCCAGCCATTTCTTAGAAATTGCATACCCACCTTTTGACAATCTAGATGCGTATAGTGTTTTTTCATTTAGTTTGATATCCCCATAAAAATTCAATGGATTTTTCAAATTGTTATGATTAGCTACTCCTAAGATATTATATATTTACAACTGGGATATAGACAGTGTCTTTCGATTTAGTTCAACATCCCAGTTAACATTCTCCTGAAAATTTAACTTATTACCCTAAGCCACTAATGAGACATTTCGTAAGCTTCGCTTTTCCTTATGTCTAAAAAATTGCCAACTTATATTATGTACGGCCCCTGTTGCAGGTCCTGTGGGGGTTATATCATCTCCAGAGGTGCATTTATTGAACCAAGCTCAAGTTCCATTTAATTCATTAAATAAATAACAACAAGGACAATATCTTCTAGGGTACCTTCTCTTGTCCGATGGGCGGGGAGCTTGAAGATTTAGAACATTTTATGTGTTATTGTGAAGAACTGAAGATACTTAGAAGGGAAAGTTTTGGGAATGATGTCATGGATAGAAGGTGTTTAGAAAATAAATAGGAAGTAGTTGCAAAGTGGATATTAGAAATTAGGGAAATTTTTTGAGTGTGGGAATGAGACATAGGGAGGGTTTCTATCGTAGTGTTATTTTCAAAAGTGTTTGAACTTATTATTATGTTTTATGCGTTTTGTTGTATTTGGATTATCCATGGCTCATGGGGCTTTTGTGAGAATATATATATATATATATATATATATATATATATATATATATATATATATATATATATATATATATATATATATATATCCCAAAGGACTCAATGGCCAGTTATATGGGAAACAACTTACGATAGCTAATTAAAAGTAAAACTGGACATATCCACGCTAAACTACGCCTGATAATAAATAGATAAGGAATAAGAAATCAACTCTCTGACGGTTTCCTCGAATACGGCGATGTTGCCGTCCACCGACAATCAAAATCAAATTAAAGTTATCACTACGTCATCAAGGATCCAACGCTAACTTAACAACATCCAACGAATAAATGAAATCTTATAAGTTGTAATTAAAATTTGCCTGATATCAGTCGGAATCGAGTTTCAAGCACACCCCACAGTCACGGCCAGACCAAAGTCTGAATGAACCGAAGGACTAGCCAGAATCATTATCGTCCCAGCTACGACTGCATACGGATTTACTTCCCTCATTAGTTGAAATAGTCCATAAAAGCAACATGGGTGCTCTCCTTGGAAGTATTAATATGCCAGCGAAGATACGGATGCAATATAAATATCCTTCATCTCCAGGAGATCAACAGGTGTGTGTATAGCTGACTGCAGAATTCTAGCCAATTTTTTTTGAAGCTGGTGAACTGATGCTAGTAAAGATGGAAAAGTAGACATCCACACAGACGAAAAGTAATGCAGGATAAATATGAGAGAAGTATAAAAGACAGAGAATAAAAAAGGGAAATATCTGATTTAGTTTTCGAGTGATTCCGAGTGCAAGGGAAATTTTAGCTTTTATTACCTGAATATGCCACTTAAAAGGTGGGTTTTAATCCAGATGAATTCCCAGGAATCGTATTCATCGATTAGAGGATTGCCGCATGGAGCCTTTTAGTGTACGAAGTTTAGTTATTTTAAGGCAGCTCTTACCTGTGCAGGAAAAAATAAGAAGGTACGATTCATTTACATTTGAAGCTGGCAGATATAAGTCAAACTAATTGAATATATTCTTGGTCATTGTCTTGAGCTTGACTATAAAAGGTGATTCATCTGGAGTCGCGGCACCTAGAGTACAACCATCTGCAAATCGCCACCACTTCTTCCTGATTATCATATGTGGACGCTGGCGCAGTCTGAGAGCAATGTTCTGACACAATCTGCGGACGAAATTGTTAATTGGGGTGCTATGAAGTCGGCAGATGTCATTGACATATATGAAGAATAGGGATGGCCAAATAATTGAACCTTGGTGTACTCCGTATGGAATTGAAACTTGCTCACCTTTTCACGTAGTATTTTTGCAAGTATTTTCATGCTCCTCTTCCATCCCAAATATATATATATATATATATATATATATATATATATATATATATATATATATATATATATATATATATATATATATATATATATATATATATATATATATATATATATATATATATATATATATATATATATACCTAACCTCATAAAGTCATTTCTGTCCTCCCAATCTATATCACAATCTGTTGTTACTGTTTAATTTTAAGTTTGATTTTTAGTTTAAATTGTCATGTATTTAATTCTAACTCTGATTTTATATTTATTTATTTGCTTTGCCAAAGACGATTTTTGCATATAGAGCTGAAATGTTAATATAGTTTCGTCGGGTTCCACTGCTTTCCCCCCGAGAAAATTCCCCCCGGTAACCCCCCCCCCCCCTGGAGATTTCACCCCTAGGATATTCCCCCCCCCCGGAAATTCTCCCCCCCCCGGAAACTTCCCCCCGTAGGAGATTTCCCCCCTCCCCCGTTGTTTTCCACCCCCTAGTAGATGTCCCTCTGTAATTTCCCCCCGCTGAAATCCCCCCTCGAAAATAATTGCCACCGGAGACTACCCTTGCCTCAGACTTATTTGCATCGGATGTCACCCATTGCTCGAATGTTGCAGAAATAGTTTAAAAAAATCGTAAGACACTTACCTTCAGGTATATTGACAAAAGACTAGATTAAAATATGCTGCGGGGTTTCAAGCGTCTCGGTTGCTTTCCTCTCCATCTGGTTGCGAAGTTCCTGTACTTGCAAGTTAGACTGGTTGGGAGCATCTGAATGTTCGTTCAAACGCCCAACCAAAGCACCATCCTTCACCTTGATAATTACCTTACACTCGCCTTGCCTTTCATTCGTCTAAAATCGTATTCGAAACTGACCACTCCAGCCGCTAAGTATATCTGTTTCGTGTAAACGAAAATTTCGAAGGAAATCGTGTCCACTCTACGCGTTGATTTGAAACATCTCGCTATTATACTAAACTTTATGTACTTCTGATGTGACGCGGAAAAAATGAACTAACCCTGTATGGCACAGCTCGGAAGCCAAAATAGCTTTTGAATGGAATAATCCGGGGTGGTTAGCTTTTATGAAATATTAGTAGTAATGAATCTATATATGCAAAACTAGATGGTATAAAGCGACCAATCCCTCTATATTATGGACCTATAAAGCGAGCAAACACGTTATATTTGGACCCAGGGTCGAGATTGTGTAATGCAACCAGACAGGTTTCTGTGCCAACGCCTATTTTCTGGGCCAATCAGAGAGAGCGGATATAGAGGGTACTCCATATACGATAACTTGATTAGTAATTGGATTCAAATATAAGGAGTGATTTGCATTGTAGTTCATATTAGTAAGAGAATCAAATTTAGAGAGAGCTGTTTATTTGAGAGGATATTAGTAAAGAAAATGAGTGGTACATTTACCCTATTGGAGCTTGATGGTGGAGCAGGTAGCAGCAATGATACAAGGGCGAGAGTACCAAACGTGGCAGTGGAAATAACGCGAGGATGTAGACTATACCTTGAATGGGACGATATGTTATGTCATTAAGAAAATTTAAATTGGAGGAGCAATTATGCTTTGCTGCGAAACTGAACATTGTGCATATAAATAGACTTAAAGTTGCATTAGATACACTAGTGAAATATATTGAGGAAAATAAATTGAATCAGTGATTACTATTGTTGTAAATATACTCAATAAAATTGTTTCTAAATCTAAGATGTTTTTTCTATAGTAGGCTAGTGTATATTTTTTAGAGTGGAAGAAGAATCCTGGTTAGTCTGAAGTTGGTTGTGAGAGTGTTAGGACTCTCAAAATGGATAGATTTGCGAAAGAGAAAATCATGGGGAATCTTGTGTTTATGAAAAAATGCTTGATTCTAGATGATGATTTTCTGGAGTTATCAGTTCAAAGGAAGATATTTTCTCGAGGAATTCTTATCGATATAATGAAAACTGATTCTCCGCCATTGAACTATTGCATGAAGCTTTTACGTCGTGGTCCCAAGGCATTTACACAATTTATTGACATTAATCACGACAACACAAAATTATATAGTGGATATGCTTTTAAACACACACTAGCTTAGGAATTTATTACTTTTTTCGCGAGAAAGATGTTGTTCAAGGATGATTTACTCCTCTCTATATCTATCCCACTCAATTTGTTGATCGTAGCTCAGTTTCATTTTGACGGGGAGAGTGTCAACACATGAAAAAATGTTCCATACATTTCCTCTGTGCATGTATACACTGTGCAGCTGGTCATCATGTGAGAATTGTACAATGATTGAGGAGTATGATGAAAAGTGCAGATTATGCAACCCGTGTAAATTTCATAGAGGATATGCCGTACAAATTAAAGGTTGTAATTTCTGTCTTGAGGGGGTGTGTGACTCTCATCCTAGAGGATACTTATGCTCTAATTGCCACTATGATAAATGTAATCAGTTGGAGAATACATATCCTGGTATGATTGGAAAGAATCCTAAACGTGATTTTAGTTTATTGCTGAGAGATAGGTATCCTTATGACTTTAGATTATTTTGAAAGGAGAAACCTGATCTACATTACGACCTTTGCAATAACAGATTAAATTCATTTGTGCATCATCATTGTAACGACAATAATTAGTATGATTATAAGGCCAGAGATTTCTATTTTGCTGTTAAAGAATGTGATTCGCTATCTTAGGGCACCGTAAGTGATACTGCTTCAAATAGGCAAATGTAAATATGAAAATTTTATAAAATGAATGAGAATAGTATCATTGACTATACAAAGAGATATGATAAGAGTGAAGTTACATTGTACTGTAGAAAATGTGACCCTGACATTGCAGCACATCAGGATAAGTATACTGTGAATTCAGATAATCTGCCTGCATTAGTTGTTCTCGACAAATACCTATACGTAGTAGAAGAAGAAATCTAAAGATTAGAAAAGTCGTTTTTTATCATTTATATGCATTATTTTTATTAATAAACAATTTTACATAATTTTTTAGAAGATTTAATTCCTAGGGCACTAAAATCAATGTTAAACATGCTTGAAAGCATATTTTCCACTAGGAAGTCGTTCAATCGAGGAAAGTCAACGTAAATGCTGAGAAACTGCTTGTAGGTATTGCCACGAGATCTGAACATGAAAAAGAGTAGCGCATGAAAGCCACATCGGCTGTGATAATTAAAAGGGCGACATATGCCATTTTGGTCGAAAATGAGTTATGTATATGTCATGGGCAAACCCAGCACGATGAATCGAATGGTGAAGTCAGAATTCTCCTATGTCCTACCGTTGCGAAGATAAAAAAGAGACATACGCCACTTTTGGACGCGGATCGCAGCTGGGCCAAAAAGGAGATAGGTGCAGAGCACGTGTCTCCTTTTGACCCTTGTTCTTTTGAACTTTAATATTTGGCAGATGTCTCCTTTTTGGCTCAAGAATCAGCTGAATTTCAGCATAATCATCGTGATTTGAAGAAAAGAAGAAACAGTTGTTGTAATGTGATTGAGACCACAATGTATTCCAGAAGCTTTGCCCTTGTCCAAAAAGCAATTAAAATAGCAAAGGAGAAAGGATCAGCAGGTGAGAAGTCTTATAGTTTTATCTTTGTATGAATTTGATTAATAATTTGAGCAGTGGAAGACAACAGAGGAGAGCAGATCATGATGCTAGTAAGTAAATAACATGCGATTGAATAAATAATTTGGTTAACTTTTGTCGTTTAACTCACCTGCAGTGTAGCTACCGAAAATAAAATAATTTTTTTTTCTGGGCATTTATTGCTTATCTACATGGGAAGCAGAGTCAGCAACCTGAGCCTGGGTCTCAATTATTTTGCTGCTATTATTATTTTTTTTACTTATCTATAAAACATAAATCGTAAAATATAATTTCATAAAACCCTACAAAAAACCATATTTTTCCATTAGGCTACATATTACTATTTAAAAAACTTAACTCAATTTAAATTTAACACCTATCTTTAACATTCATAAAAATATAATATCATATTTATTTTTTTTAAATCCTTAAACTTTACTTACTTAAACCTTACTCATTTTCACATTCAATCAAAACTTCTTAATTTATTTTTTTTAACCCTCCTCCTCTCCTCTCATTCATACTTCTTTTTTATTCTTTAAAAATTTAACAAATTTATTACCACCTACACTACAATAAAAAATATTCAACTATTTTCTTTATTCAGTAGCCAAACGTATTGGTAGTTTTTTGGACATACTACTTCTATACTTCCTTCCAAATTAAAAAAAATGCTCTTCTCGTTTGAAGGGTGTCCTCTCCCCCTCCAGGAAACCATTCTACGGTGGCTTTATTTACCTTCTTTTCAATTTTTCATCCCTCAAAACTCACCAATACTAAAAAAATATAACTTTAAAACTTAAAAAAAAACACTTAAAAAACTACTTTTTCCTCCAAAACATTTAAAGGTCATCGTATTCTACTTTACATTTTGACATAATTTTAACAGGATCCAATGACCACCTTTCAACTTTCTACTAAAACTTTTTCCCAACTTTTTCTTCCTATTTCGCTACTAAATAAATTTCATTTCAACCTTATTCTCTATTACCTCTTTACCCTCCTCCCTCAACTTTAAATTTTATATCTTAACACTTACACTTCATTTTCCACCACATTTCTTTTACCTTACTCTCACTCACTTTTATTCTTTTTTAATCTAAAAAAAAAAAAAAAAAATTCAAACCAATCAATTTTTAAATTCAAATAACTTTAAATTTTCCAACCACTCAATCTCTACTCTTTCTTTCCACTCTTTAATTTCTGACATCATAAATATCTAACTTGTTAACCAACCCTTCAGGTTTTCCGGGCTTACCTCTTTCTTCCATTTTGCTCCTTTGCTTGTTGTACTTCTCTCTGTATTTCCGTCTGAATATAGCTTTTTTCTTTCCGCAGAATGTCTGGACATTTGTGTGAATCTTCCAATAACATAATAAATTTGTTTTGGGAAAATAGTCCAAAATTTTCTTTATTACAGGCCTCCAGATCCTTTGTCGAAACACGATTCGTCTACAGACATCACAGAAAGGCGAGACAGCAGGTTAAATATTTTCATCCCAGGTTATTTAGAACCAAGAAACGATAGTGAACAGCGAACTCAGCTTTCAACCCAGAGCTGGGGAATTTATGACAGTGTAATGGAGCCATTTGACAACACCTCCTTTGTCCGTTACTGGCTTGATTGTCAAGTGTTGGCCACGGAATTGAACAATAATGGTGATACGAAAATAAAGAAAAATATGTCTCTAAATGCAAGTGAACTTTAGTTTTTGCCTTATGGAAATATACTTGTTTTGGATTTGGTTCAGAGCTTGTGTAGGGACGAAAATGCTGAGACTTGATGCTCAAACACCTGAAAAGACGAGGAACTGGACGTATTGGAAATTGTATGTAGTGATGGCACTGCCAGAACTCAAAGTTCAGACCACCCCAAAGATGAGGAACCAAAGGGATTGCCACCTGTCGCTGCCAAAATGAAAAATCTGACGGCTTATTCAGACACCGACGAAGCTTCTAGCTTTGGTTCAGATGAGTATTTGCCAGTTGAAGAAAGTTCAAGTGAGAGTAGCGGAAGTGAGAAATGCGATAGAAAAAGAAAGAGAATGAAAAAAGTGCGAAACAAAAACAACATAAAAACTTCTGTAGTCGAGGACAATTCAGATGAGCTGGAACAAGGCCCCAGTAAAGAGCAAGACAAAGATTCTCTACCAGAGTCTAAGAAGAATCCTGTATTCAGAAGTGCAAACGAGAGAAAGAGAAAGGAAGCCAGAAGAAAAGCAAGCATTGAAAATGCCAAAATAAAAAGTCCTTTTATAGATAAGGAATGCTCGGCAGGCTCTAAAAGGAAATGTTCTATGTTGTCAATGGAAATGCGGAAGGAGATCCATAGCGAATACTGGGCTCTGGACCACGTGGAACGCCTAACCTACAAAAAACCACTGAGAGAGGTATTGAATATTTTCCGGAGAAGGGTAAAAGTAGATGGCCGTTTGCCATTCAAGAAAAAGCTCAGTTATAGCTATTTTTTACCTTTGAAATCTGGTGATGACGGCAGTGCGAAACCGCTACGTGTCAGGGTCTGCCGAAATACTTTTATGTGGACACTTGGATTTTCTAGTACGAAGTGGATTGAGAGAATCTGCAAGAAGATTGGCAAGGAGTCGGTGACTTTTCCAGTCAAGGAGAGACGTGGTAGACAAAGCAACAGCAAAGAGACATTAAATAAAGAACTTATAGTGATGCATATCGAGTCTTTCAGGCCATGCCAGCCGCATTATTGTCGAAAAAATAGTCGAAATGTGAGATACTTACCAAGAGAACTCACTGTTGAGTTGATGCTTGATGATTTTCAGAAAAACAATCTACATGAAAAATGCTCTTGTGCTTCTTATGCCGCTGTGATGCACAGCATGAATGTATCTTTGAAAATGCCTAAGAGTGATACCTGCGAATTTTGTGACACCATGAAAAACAAAGGGATAAATGAGCAGCTAACGGAATCCGACAAGGAGATGACGAAAAATCATGAGCAAATGGCGCAGAAAGCACGAAAGGAGCTAGAAAAAGATGCGCAACACCCTCATGGGGTGGAAAAAGCGGTGTACAGCATTGTTATGCAGAAAGTACTTTTGCTGCCCATTATGCCAAAAATCAAAGAGTCACACTACATTAGCCGTCTAGTAGTCTTCAATGAGACTTTTTCTCCTTTAAAATCAGGAAGTGTGCCGGAGACCGCGTATTGCATAGTTTGGCATGAAGCCATCTATGGCAGAACTGCTGATGGTGTCGTCTCAGTCATATACAGTCTGATTAGCGAGTTGCGAGAAGTGAAAGAATTTGTTTTGTGGTGTGACAATTGCTCAGCCCAAAACAAAATTGGATTCTGTTTAGTGCACTTGCTTGCATCGTGAATCAGAGCTGGGGACCCGACTCCATTACTTTAAAGTACCTTACTAAGGGTCATAAACATAAGACGGCGGATGCTATCCACGGTTGCATCGAAAAGAAGATAAGAAATCAGGATGCTGTCGAGGATTTGAGGGATCTGGTAACTCTGATGCAAAATTGCAGGAAAAGCACTCGTGTGAACGTTCTGGACACGAAAGATTTTTTCTTGTGGAAAAATGAGAAGGCACCTAAAAAGGGCCCTGAAAAGGATTCTATCCTGCTGAACAGAATAATTGTGCAGGTTACTTTTCAAAAGGGGCAGAAAGATCTATGCTACAAGTTCGACGACACTTTACAACGTTTTGATTTTCTTAAACAGAAATCGAAGTGCATGAAAGGTTTGCCAGAGAACGTGAAAGGTCCTAGAGGGATTTCAAAAGCAAAGAAGCAAGGAATTTTGAGGCTATCCACACACATTTCTGATTAGCGGAAAACGCAATTTTGGATTGACTTGCACGTGAATGAAGAGTCTCCTGATCTAACCACGTGTTTTGAAGGATGCCAAAGTGATGATATTTAAACAACGACCTAATAGGCTACCTTGTGATTCATTTCTTCTTTTAGATTCAAGTAGAAGTAGCATAAGTAGAATTTTGCACTAATCAAAATCCATTTTTGGTTCTGGGATACTACGAACTGCAAACGTGTTTAGTCCTTGTTTAAACATCATCACTATGGTGTGTCTTGTGGAAGTAAATCTTCCAGTGTTCCAAACAGGTCGTGCCAATGATTGAGTTTTTTATATTTTACTTTGCATTATTTGAAGTTCTTTCAAGAGGTTGTGCCAATTCAGTTCCTTATTTTTACTCTTGCATTATTTGAAATAAAACAGGCATATTATTTGAAGTCCTGGAGTACAAAAGAGAAGAAGAAGACTACGAATAGTTAGAGTCGGGCGAAGAAAAGTTTCAAAGTACTTTGACGAAACGATGAATTAATATAAAAGGAGGGTAAGATGCGCTCGGTCTGATAATATGAACAAAATGGCCACAATCCGGGAGGTTCTTGTAAGTAATTCTGTAGTACACCAAAGGGAAAGGAAGAGGAAGCTAGTGCAAAAAGTAAGATTGGATCAGAAGTCTCTAGTACTTCAACGGAACGATGGTCGCTGGTAAATTTCATATCAAAAGAAAGCTCAGAGGCAGCCTTTGTTTGATATTGCAGACAAAATGCCCAGATTCCTTCAGTATTTTTTGGAATTCGGAACGACAGAAGAGGATTTTCTTATGGAGCTATAACATGGGGACCTGGCATTTGTCTCCTTTTTTTGTCAAGGAAAAAGGAGACATACGCCATAAAATGGAATAATTTCGAGCTTGCTCAGAATACTTGAATTCAATTTATACGACTAAAAAAGCAGAAAAGGCTGGTCTAGAATATGTTCCCTTGATCTCCATTAGCCTTACCCTTCAGAGCGACCACAACCAACAAACTTTTTTCCGTTTTCTGGCTCTCCTGAAAAGTAGCAAAAATGGTGTATGTCGCCCTTTTAATTATCACAGCCGACATGTCTTAGTCGTTAAATCCTTTACTCTCCTCAGATTTTTAATAATAGTTGTCCCATTGCTCTCAATAAAGTTGCTGATACATGGAGTGTAGAATTTATATGGTAGGCCAAGAGGATCAAAAAATTCGATATTCTTCGCTGTTTGAAAGATACATAGCCAAAGATCGGTCTTCATAGTCGATGGACTGATATTAACAATGCTTAGGGTATTGTTAACACTTGGAATTTTTTTCAATGAGGTCCAATGGTATGAAATAAGACATGTACTGAGACATGTATAAATCCATATTAAATACGCTGATTATTTGGTTTGTGTTTATGGTGCTAGGTTTAGTAAAACACTGCCGTCGGGGTGCATTTTTCGATAAACTTCAGATTGACTCAATGATCTTTGCGTGATACTTTCAGTCAAAGCTTCGGCAAATTTGCGCTCTAAACGTACATTCCCCGTTCGTACTATGCTCATATCCTGGGTGCCAGACAGGTCCAAAAAAATTACACCATTATTTTTTGAAAACATTGAATCGGTTATTCCATTTTCAAATAGTTGTGAATCATGATCTAGGGATTGCATGGTCAACTCATACAGAGTTCTGTAGGATTTTTTATCAAATGATGGAGTGTACAGCGGAATAACATTCACTTTGCACACAAGGCTAGATAGACCAAAAGAATTAGAATCAGGGGGGATGCAGTCCAGGATCCAACAGCACTGGCACTCTTCACAAAGGCCAAAGCGAGTTTTGATGGTATTTCTCCATTGATAAATGATGAATCGGCATAACTGCGAGAGCCAGTGGCAATGTGACATTGATTGGTGTTCATATGGGGGACAAGAGGTTTAATTTTGTTACCATTGGCTCTTAGCTTTTCCACTGCCAATACAACAGAGCTCATAACCTGTTGTTTTCGAACATGAAGAATTGCTGAGGTGATAATGACATTTGAATCAGGTGACGTTGCAAGTGTTTTTCTCAAAATTAAATTCGATGGAGCTAGTTGCAACTTTATGTCAATCTTCACATTAGGGGGAAACCATTGGGATATATGGAATATCTCATAATTTAATTTTCCAACTAGATGATACTCCTGGGTCACTGCAGTAGTTAACTCACTGCCAGTATCAACACCCAATCTATATTCATAGCCCAATGACTGTTCACTCAACTCCTTATATGCCTTTGCTGTCATCATCATAAATTGTATGTAGCTTGCATAGTTTGATAAATTATTGCTAGTGCTCACCAATGTTCCATTAAAAAATACATTAATTTGTTTGAACAGGTTGTATAGGATGTAGTTTTCATGGGACAGACCATCGGCAGCAGTTGGAGTTGTATTGTCTGACTTTTTCTTGACCGCAACATTTAAATCAATAAATGTTTATGATAAATCAATGAAATTGTCTTCATTAGAAAATATCTGAAAGTGTATATCTTCCGAGAGGGGTTGTTGAGGATGAAATTGTTCATAGTAGCAATACTTGACACTGACATCAACATTTTAAGCATTGAATAGATTCAATGAGGAGCTTATTGATGGATGCGACTCCTTGTGGGGGAGAAAGGTCATGTTAAGAGAAGAAATCCTTCTTTGATCTAACAATCTTTTTCTTCTTCTGCTTATTGGTCTTCTTTGTTTTATTCCCGAAATTCGTTGTTAATGTCCTTCGCTCTCCGCCTGGGTAGAGACTGATGAGTGAATGATGACCACGCATCCTTTTTAACCCCTTCTCATTTTGCCGAGATTTTAATGGCTCACCAACAGCTCTTGTTGAAGATCTAATATTTTCTTTAACACTCTCCTTGAAATTTTTACCCGACCCCCAGTCCTGTATTGTTGAGGCAGCAAAATTTGATGCAGAAGGTACAATATATTTTCTGGCAAGGGGTAGTGCAGAACTAAATAGCCTAGCAAATCAGCTACCAATACCATAGCCAGAGATTGTAGTACGCCCTTGTAATAGTCCAATCCATGACCTATTTGACGTGAACTCAGAGCACCATCATAGCAGTCAATATCAGGACAGACAAATGGAATTCTTCTTTTATTCATTCTAGGCAGTGACAACGATGGGTCTAAATGACATGTAATCACAGCTAAACCTTTTATTATTGCTAGAGGATCACCCAACTCACTTCTTAGTGTTAACTGACAGAGTTCCAAATACGAAGTGTTTACAGGAACATACTGAAGATGCTTTATATTATTAAATAAAAAAATACAAGTTTTTTAAACTGAAAGTAAAGAACGACATTAAAACTTAAAACGAACAGAAATTATTCCGTATAGGAAAGGGGCTGTCCCTTCCTCAACGCCTCGCTCTTTTCGCTAAAGTTTTTTATTGTTTTAGAAAAAAAAAGTTGGGAGACAGAGTCAAACTTTAGCGTAAAGAGTGAGGCGTTGAGGAGGCCTTGCGACCAAAGATCATTTTCCTCTCTAACAAAGTATACTAAAGCATGTGCATCGCTAAAGACCGTTCTTATTAGTGTTGAGAGTAATGGATTGGATTGGGTCCTTTTAGGCGATATGAACTGTGATATAAACCCTACCTCAACACTAACTGATTTATTTTTGGATTCGCTACCTAATGGCTATCGGGTTTTGGAAAAAGATGCATCCCATTCATACATACATAATAGCGGTTCATTGTCTGATATTGATCACTGTGTTGTTTCTGCTGGTGTTTCTATTAGCGATATTCACATTGACCAGGATGAACTTGATTATGACTATCTGCCCCTTTCAGCCACTGTCACCATCAATACGACTCGGGCTGAACAGACCTTATGTACTAATTACAAAAAGTGGATAACCAAAAGAGACTGGAATAAAGCGGACTGGCCTCTATATCTATCTACCCTTGCTCTTCTTCTGTCTACAATTAAAGTTCCATTTAATTTACTCTGTACCAGTGTTATATCCCCACAAGCTCGAGTTCAGCTGAATCTATATTACATCCAGATTGTTTCCTGCCTGAAAAAAGCTGGAGAAGTGGCTGTCCCGCTTTGTCGTTTTAAGCTTAAGACTAGAGGCTCAATATGGAAATCTGACCCTGATTTAAAAATTGTGAAAAATCGTGCAAAATTGTGGCTTAGAATTTGGGTAGCGTGCGGCCGCCCTTTAAGGGGTCACCTTTTTGACATTAAACAGAAAACGAAGCTGTAGTTTAAACATTATCTTCGTAAAGTAAGGTACAATGGTGTAGAATTTCCGAAGACCTCTAGTCAGTGGAAACAAGTGATTAATTTTGCGAAATTTGATTCACCTCCTAATGCCGATCGGATCCCTAATGCCTTTTAGATTAATCATTATAATAAGATTTTTTATGTTATGAATTATACGGTTCACTCTCAGTTTGTTAGCCTCTGTTCTAATTCACTACCTGTGAAAATTTATCAAAGACACGTGCCTCCCGTTTCTGCTGACCGTGTCGTTCGTTGTGTTAAGAATTTATAATCTAAATCATGTGATAGTGATGGTATTAGTGTTTTTAACCTTCATATTGATTCGAAAGAATTGATTTATCATTTGCAGTTATTATTTCAAATTTTTCTATGTACGTCTTTGGTGCCTGATTCTTTTTTGTGCGGAAGTGTCACTTCGATTCTTAAACGTGGGAAAGATCTGACTAATTGCGCATCATATAGACCTATTACGGTAGCCTGTTTGCAGAGCAAAGTTTTTGAATATGTCCTGCTTCCTGAAATTCTTCCAAAAGTTGGTTATGTGTCCAATCAATTTGGGTTTAAACCAAATATAGGATGCCAACATGCGCATCGATTTCTTACTTCTTTTTTAATTCAAGTACAAAAAGATGGATCTGAAGTTCATTTATGTGCGTTGGATATTTCAAAAGCTTTTGATTCGGTTTGTCACAGCCAACTATGGTATTCTCTTACCCAGCTTGGAGTGAATTCATCTGTTATGTGTGTCCTTCGTTTTTGGTATGCAAATTCATATGTTCAACTTCGATCAGGAGAGGTATTTTTTGGTAATATTCCTATTAGGCCTGTACTTAGGCAAGGAGGGGTTCTGTCACTATACCTTTTTAATGCTTGTTTATACCCTGTGCTTTCTCGTATTTTTCCGTCGTGTTTTACAGGTCTAACTAATTTATCTTATATTGCTTATTCAGATGATTTATTACTTATTAGCCGTTCAAAATTCACCCTAGCTAAGTCTACCCAGTTCGTTTCTAAGCTTTTGGAAAAAATTCGCCTCGTGCTTAATGCTGAAAAATGTGAATATTCAGTTTTCAATGCTAAAAACCCAAGTAGTGATTTGAGTTGTAGTTCTTTTTCAGTTAAGCTGGCTCCTGCGTTGCGTTGGCTTGGGATTAGTATCTGCTCTTCTATCTCAGCTATCCGTGCTAGTGCACTTGCAGATATTAAGAATAAGCTTAAAGCAGGTTATGCTAAAATTGTCCCAAATCGCGGCCGACATTCTCGTAAGGCATTGGATAAACTCTATTCTACATATTGTGACCATTCCATTCTTTTTCTATCAGGTTTGCGCTCATTTTTTAACACTAGTGATATGCAGGATATTATAGTTTTGTATTTCCGTTATTGTAAATATCTTTTGTATTTGCCTCGTTGGTATAGAAACCGTAAGATTATTCGAATGTTTAATGCAACTGACATATTGACGTCATATAACAAGTTGGACTCCAAGTTAAAAGATGAGGCTTGCAAGTGGTTGGGTCTTTTTCATCCTCTTGTGCAGTTGTTTTGATTTGTATTTGTAGTTTTTTATATTGATATTGTTTTGCATCTGTTTTGTTTTGTATGTCTTTAATTTTTATTTTCTTTTGTTACTCCACTTTTTTATAATGTTAGTGGGTCAAAAATAAATTATTATTATTATTATTAGAAATGTTACATAAAAATCACTGGGCATTGTCAATATCTTCAACACTGATCCAACGATCAAAATCAGAGTTGTATCCTAGCCACTGAACAACTACCTATTTGTTACCCCTACGAGTACAAGTCTTTATTTACCTTTCAATTTTAAAGATTTCACTACTATTTTCAGCTTTTTTTAGTTCATAGTCATAAAAGCCACCGAGAATCTCTTCATCTTTGGTATCTCGCAGACGATAAGTTATGAATTTGGTGTCTAGGATTTTTGCCACTTTAAAAAGTTCAGTGGACCAAAAGTAATTACCCTTTTCAAAAACATTAGTTGTTCTATTAATTCGAACAGTATCACCAACATTGAATTTTTCTTCACAATCGTTTCATTGGATTATTCTTTAAGAAAAGTATCAAATGTATCATGATCAGACAGATGTACTTCCGTTCGGGTTGATTTGGACAATGATCGATGAGGTCGTTGATTATAAATCAACATGATTTTATCTTAATCATGAATAAAAGAAGGTGTATTTTTCAATGTACAATATCTTGAAATTAAAAGTCGAATAGTTCTTATCAATTGTTTGGCCAATGCAGCCTTTATAGGACTATGACGATGATAGAGGAGTGTGTAATATTTCAATAGTACTTTTTCAACATGGGGATTAACAAATTCACTACCCCGATCCGTTTGAATTTCCTTATATGAATCTTGTTCGGGAATACTATCTATAGCCTGAGCAACTTCAACATCTCTCTTTGTCCGTAATGGAATGACATATGCATAGCAACTAAAAACACAGATTGCAAGTAGAATGTACTTGTATGGTGTATTGTGAAGGCTTTGAATCTCATCTAGAGTTAAGAGATCTGCTTGCATTATATGTAGGGGGAAAAGGCTTTAGTTTTTCGATAATGATTAAACCGAAGTTTATGGTTTCTATGTAGAGTGTAACTTGATTCATTTTATGGATAGTCTTGTACAATTTTAGTGTGAACACCAGTGACTGTGGAAAGAGTGGTGGAGGAACTTAAACTTCCCATTCACTGATATTTTCATTAACACGTTTCAGAACTTCAACCATTTTGAACGTAAACACGTTTTGTAACGTCCACTGCCTTTTTGTATGCTAGTAGGTGATGATGGTGGTGATGACGTTGAATTGATACGTCTTCGCTTTTGTCTAGCTATCAGCGGTGTGATCCTCCTGCTCCTCATTGTCAAATCAATATTTCCACTAGGTGTTATAGTATATTCCAAGATTGATTTAAAATCTTCTTCTTCTTCTTCTTCTTCATGTTTTAATATTGATGACGAGGAAGGAGTATGTTCATTTATTTTTTTTAGAATCTGCCTATTGCTAATAAGGCTTTTGGGGAAGTTTAATGAATTTAGATAGTTGTATATATGACTTTCAAACGATAAAAGTCCTTTACGATTTGTAACCATATCATAGATTAAATCAAGTAGATTATAACTCTTGCCTTGAATTATAATCCCATTCCCACTGCTATCAACTTGAATGTGATCTTGACCGCTTTCCATGAGATATGTTATGAGTCGTTTAATTTGTTCACGATATGACTGCCGCATTATATTTCCATTGTTCGACACTATTGAATCCAATTCCTCCTTATTTAATTGTGTTCCAGCGATAGCAGTAGAATCCTGAGGGGACGGTTATTTTTTGTGATCAATGACACTCATATTGCCACTGGCTCTCGCGCGATGTGGCTTATGTTTGTCCAGTCGGCAAAGTGCATCTTGAAGTAAAAGTAGTTTTTTATCATCCTCAATATTCTCATTGTAAATGAATTTACTCAGAATATCCACAATGTGTTCCACGGGTCAGAGAGCGAGTTCTATTGGAGTCAATTTATATGGTTTAGCCATCTAGAGAAAACTGTTTACAAGTCCTGCAATTATTGGCAGTAAAAGTGTAAAAAAAGCTACCGCCCGCTTGAAGAAGATGTTTCCTTTTAAATTTCTTTTTACTCGCCAATGCACATACAATGGAACAATGTTGCTTTGCCTGTTGCTTAAGTACTCCAGGCAGTTAAACATTGCCCTCGGTTAAATTTAAATAAAGTTCAGATATTAGATTGATGAAATCGTTGTCATTACCATGTTTGAGTATGGCTTTCTTAAGTGGGGGGTTTGAAGTGCTTAGAACGGAAAATAAATGTCTATTTTCATGGATTTTTTTCAGTGTCATGATGGCAACTAATAGCCTTTTTTACTGTTCACGGGGAGATATACTGTAATTTCATTGTCCAAAATATCTGTCGCGACGCATATATCATCGGGTATATTTTGATTAAGATCCAATAAGATGTAGCCGTAGGGTTTATTAGTTGCCTGATTGTATGCTGAAAGTAGAAATTTGGGGACGCCAGGGTATATTTGTTTATTGAGAGTTATTAGCGAGCTAGAATCACGAACTACTCTGTATATGATATAGTAGGTACAGTTCAAAGCAAGTGTTCGCATACATTTGCTCTTATGTAAAAGATTGTGTAGAACTAAAGTAACGGAAATCTGTTCATGATGAGAGCGAATGGTAAACAATTGTAGTATTTCCTTGGACCATTGTTCAATGGATTCAGCTCAATCGTCAATAATCAGCCAAGAGTTTGGTTCAATAATGTTGAAAACATCAAGTTCCTGTGTGAATTGTATTTGCACCATCCCCGATATAGCAATTGCTATTATTTTTTCGTTTGACGCCTGCCAAATACTGTAGCAATAGTAGATTTTTTCGTCTTTTCCATAAGCATTTTATCGTAATTTTTAATTATTTTAGTTAAGAGTGTCGTTTTGCCTGACATTGATGCACCACACAGAAATGATCTGAATGGTATTTTAAATTGATAGATATTGATGTTTTCTTCAATAGCTCACCTACAACTAACTGTATACTATAGATGTCTAATTACTAAATAATTTTCCTATTACTACTACTTCGTTCAAGAATAATAATAAGAACAAAATCAATAAAGAATCATATTTTCTTTTATTATTAACATAAAAGTAGCAGCACTTTACAAATAATACATTACAGAAAAAAGGCACTTTAAACAAGAAAAATACACTTAAGATTTTTTTCTTTAATTTATTTATTTATAAGAAAAACATAAACATATATTTGAAATAGGCACTAGGAAAATACACTTAAAATAATGTCACACACACTTTATATTTAGTAGATACACTTTTTTGTTTTTTATTAATAATAAAAAATTACAACATTTATTAAACAATACACTTAAAATAATATCAAAATTTTTATTTAAAACATTTATTAATTTGAAGTGGGGTCCCCCCAACCCCAGGGGGTGGCCGCTATGGCAGCCAAAGGCCGAGGCGGCCACTGCTACGGTTGGGAAGCGTGGCTGGCTGGGCCAGGCCGGTGCCGGGGGGGGCATTAAATTATGAAATAACTATGTATAGTGAAATTTTGAAGAAGAAGTAACTGCTCTGCCTTGCACACACATAAATTGGAAATTTTTTAATAAAAAAGAAAAAAATTTAAACACCCACCCACCCACTTTGTATTATGAAGGAATTTAAGTTAATTTTTCCAGACTGAATTGCTTTCTATACTCTATACATTCAACTCGGTCTTAAATTAGATAATGGCCGTATGGAAGCACCTTCACACCATCCTCGAGTACATAAACTTTGTCTGATATGGCTGACATGGCGTTTTTCTCAACTCTAACTGTGTAGTTTTTGAACTGTAAAGAGCGAATCGTCATGACTTTCACTCTTGGGTTTAAACTACATTCCACACAGTTTCTTTAGACACTCATATCAAAATTATTTTTTACAAAGTGTTTAGGCACCCCCTTGCAAACTTGTTTTATATTCTTGTTGTAGGTTTCCAAACAGTATACCTTCAGCCGAGGAAACACACCACTGGATATCAGATCGCTTTTTGTTTCAGAATTTAACATTAACAATTGATTTGGGGCCTGGCGTTTCACTAGCTCTGGATAAAGGGATTTTTTCCAGTTGGTTTTTTCCAATCGTGAGCTAATGTACTCTCCATTTTCCAAATCATTTAGTAAATTTTCAGTTTTAACTTTTAACACAAGTGAATCAGTATCCCCTTATACTCTTGAACTTGTCCCTCAATCGGCCATTGTATCTTGCATACATTATAATAAAATGACAAAACGAGTTTCTTAGATATTTCCGTTATTGCACTCCCGGCTGCAATATTTTTATTTAAAATAAAGTTTCTTGACTTACGATGTAGGAGCACCATATCAGAGTCTATGAGAGTGAACGATATGAATTTTTGATCCGCATTGATTCGAGCAAAGTTTTTGGAACTGGTCACAATGTTAAATCGAATTATGTTTTGTATGCTTTCATACATTTTACCGAAGGCTGACTTTCAAGTGAGTTTATAGATTTACCTTTCAACTTTTGTTTTCGGTCGTAAATGTTTACTGACAAAGGCGTCAATAAACATTTTCATGTAGGGCTTTTGATTAAATTGGAGGGTTCTATGAATCTTTTCGATTTTGATACGATTGAACACTACCATTTCAATAGCACGTGATGTACAACGATATTCTGTTTCGGCTTGAGGTCGGCAATAAGTTTTTGCTTTGATGGCACCCAGTGCATACTCCCATCCTATACTAAAGATAAATTGTAGGGACTCAGAGAGTCCCTACCCACCGGTCTATTTATGCATGGGAAAAAAAATCCTATACCGAGTCATGGATTTCCATGGGTATTTCACCGTCAATTAAAAAATACCATCCCTGTCCCCATTCTCCTCAACGGTAGCAATTTTGGGGAAATTCGAAGCACATGGATTGTTAAGCCATTTGTAATTCCCACACGGCAAACAGTAGTGAGACATTGCCGATGGGAAAAGGGAATTCATATCCAAAAAAACTGCATCTGACTTTTTTTATCGGTGTGCTGTCCGATCGGATCAGTTTTCATGATACGGTCCCCATGAAAAACATACCCACCCCTCATTGATCTCTTTACAAATAGATGCTGATCCACGTCGGCGATCAGAACTATTTCTTCTTTGCTGATTTTAAGTATCAAGTCCATCGCCAGATGAGCAGTGGAAAAATAATACCCTAAATAAAAACCCAAATTACCCATGGATTTTATCCGTGTTTTGCACACAATGTCCAGAAGAGTCAGTACATCACTTGCCAAGTACAGTTTACAGTAATTCCACCCATTTTTACACCCTCCATTTGCCCAAATCCTCTTAACAAATTCATAGTCCCTAGTGGTGCACTGACTCTCAGTAACAGAATTGTAAAATGCTTCAATGGGCGGTAATGACACCTCATCTAGCCTCGAGGCAGAGTTGTAGTAAATATATGCATATATACCCTTACAGGTTAATAAATCATACATTTCATCAACGGGGAAGAGTTGTTAAAGGAGGGGGAATCTATCAAAATTTTCACTGTTCTGTACCTGAATCAATTGACTTAAGGACTTGGGGAAGAAACTGAGAGGGTCTAAAAAACGGATTTTATTCAGGCATGTGTTACCCTTGTCAACTGTTTTCCACATGAATTAGTACAGCAGTAGCTTCTCTGACGATTTGGGTATGATATTATATGAAAAAGAATCATCTATCTATGCCTTATCTACAACTCCCCCCTTGGCATTGCGTGCCAACGCCAGTAAAATAAAATTTAAATAATAATTGGAATTGTGTATAAAAAACGGTACGAAATATTGCTGTCTAACGTTTAAATTGTACAATTGATGTGCAACCCCTCAAAAGTTACTCCCTCCCGACGTAACTTCCTGCCACAAATGATCGTGGTCGATTACCTTCCTCTTTCCCCCATTCCCTACACCATCATCAAATTCCCCCTTGCAAACCCAACATATTTTACGATTTTTAATGGCGAATCTGTCATCTGGTGAAAGCAGCATAGGATAGTTTGTGTAGCGAAGGCGAGAAATTGTATCATTCGCAGTTTTAATTAGACTGGTCAATGCCGAACGCATGAAGTCTTCACCCCCCAACGACCCAACTATATCCAAAACTTGCATGGTATTACTGGAATCCCTTTGCGCGTGAGCGTAAGAGACCCCTCTAGCTTCTTGTATTTTAACACGATTTGGATTTGACGAATCGTACAAGTCTGTGAGTCTCGCTTTGCAGTCTAAAGCGATCTTATTGCTCTGTAGGAGCGTGTTCTGAAAGTTCTTAAAACGTAAGATTGTTCTATCTCCGCTTACCATTTCCAAAGCCTGGTATCCCTGACGTTTACAGTGTCTCAAGTGATGCTTTAACTTTAAATCAGTCGAAAATCAGGACAGGCATGTCGGACAATAATAACGTACACCCCCAAATTTTTACCCTCACTTAAAACCCTACTAATATCAGTAATTGGATTAAAATGTCCTATTGAATTAGGCTCTGAGGGTGGTGTTTATAGAAGTCAGACCCAATACTTCACTGACTCAATTGACAGAGCCCTCGCTTGAAATACTACACTCTTTTTATCAGAACGCTGACCCTCCTCAAATTCTGTTTCATACTGTAACACCCTAACACCAATCTTTAAATGTTCATTAGCCCACTCAAAAATATCTATCCCCCTTAATGTTACGGGAAGTTGACCATTTAAATAATTAAAATCTACTTTTAGGAAACTTTGACCCATCCCCATTAACTGCTAATTCGTCCAACTTCTTATTAGATGCATCCTTCAATAGAGGTCTAAGGGTGGCGATTAAAAATGTATACTTTAAAAACTGCAGCATCGAATCGAAATAGATTCGTTGTATCCCCCTAGAACCCTCTTAATCAGAATGACATTTCAAAACTATAGAACCCGGCCCCTCCAAACCACCTCTTAAAATAAAATATTTTTTAAATCTACAGATGTTAACGCTTAAATTTTCTATGAATAAAACAACCGACTCACTACCCCCCCTTGTTATAATTTTCTAGTTTAGTCACAATGCTGCTTAACCAATCTAAAAAAAACTTATAATTTGATAAATGTGGGCGAATTGCTAACATATCTGTATGCAAGTATTTTGAATAGAGGTTGCTCGCATTTTCATTGAAAAAAATATTTTAGTGCTATTAATGCTTTTAAACTGTCCCTTCCTCCCCACAAAAGAAGGGCTCGAATCTTGTTAACATAGGAATGAGTAATAGCCAGGGGGTCTGTTATTATATTTCATGACATTAAAGAGTTAAAGGGGTCACCGAATAATGCACTGTAGAAATTTGTATGGTGAAAGGCAGAGTTAGATAGGAAAAAATCTAGAAGTGTAAATGTTTGTGGGGGTAATGTTTCACTGCTACTACTATGTTTCAACCCCTCAATGGTGGGGGGTGGCATAGAATCATTGATAGCACCACCCCCAGTCTGTTCAATTGCATTAGTTGGCCGTGTTGTAAAATCACCCAATTCACCGAGTATGCATTCTGGGGTATTTGAGGATAGTTTATCTAGCCAGCCTTTATTGTCCTGTGACGGAATTTCTTTATGAGAACCCGGTTTAGATGCACTTGTGAGGCTAACCCCAAATACTCATTCATAAGCCTATCTGTCATTTTCGGGTCCTCACTCATATCTATATCACAACTTAAGTTGTCTAGGCTAGCCATATCCCCAAAACAATTATTTAGAAACCTTATTTGCCACTCCATATTATCAACAACTAAAGTATCATCATCTCTAAAGTCCATTGGCGCTGTAATGATTCTCGAAGGCTAATTATAATTAAGTGCATCATGATCTGACGTTGGCGGTAATTCGCTGATCTTAATCTATAAAAAACAGGGTTTATTCTCCATGTGAAATGTCCACTATTTGATAAAGACAAAAACTATGTCAATTTTTCGCCCCCTCAAAACTTAATTTCCCTCCTACTATTATAATGGCTAAATACTTGCCTACTTTAATCATATAAAGTACCCAGAGAGAGCTTAATCAATTTTTTATTTCGCCATTTTTATGATATTAATTTCACTGAAAATAATTGTGCAGAAAAAAGCCCGATACATATTTACTAGTTGGTAGGCATACACAACGTAGAGTTTGGCCAATGCCAATAAAATAAAACAAAGTATGATAAAAAAATATCTTTCATGGAGTTGCAACACCTCACTAGGAAGCGATAACCTATTTTTCGGAAAGCATTTCAATACAGTTCTAGTCACTTATTTACCGGCTACTAAATAAGTACCTAAAGTCATGTATCGAAGTTAAAGCACTATCTGAATAAGGTTTTTTACCCCACCCCCACACTCTTTTTTTCTTCATCAATTAGTCCATGAGTAAATACACACGCACGCTTACAACTAACTGATTAGAAATTATTAACGGATCAGACGATGTACGTCTCATTGACTTTGCTTAATTAAGATCGCCATGAGATAGATTTCACGGGAAGTGGCTTAAATCTGACTATGCTTCATCGAGCAGTCTCGAAATAGTCTATTGACCGCAATCATAGAAAGAAAGCATTGATGAAACTATTTTAATAATAGTTTCAGAATATCTAACCCCTTTCTTGTCTCGTAATTGTAAAACTAGAACTGTAACGATAGTTTATTTAAAAAACGCGCGAATGATAAATATGATTTTTTTAATTCCTTTGAAAGATATGCTTGCTGTACACAGGAAGCCACGATCAAAGACAGGTTTTCATATGCCAAGCTTGTTACACCTTGAAGCGTTCTGCATATGATTAGGCCAAAGAGGCGCGCTGATCAGCTTTCTGAAATATTTTATAACTTTGCCACATATAGGCCATCTATGATTAATTAAGGCATGAAAGTTAAACAATACGCAAATTATTTAAAAAAGGAATTTGCAAAATTGTGAGTATGTTATAAACCTAAATAAAAAATATGGGGTTATTTGATAAATGCACTTACGCTAGAAATTGCAGATAGTTCATTGGAAATCCATTGTCCATCTGAATGTGCCGCGTAACAGATTACACTTGACCTCATCAACTTCAAAGATCGATCGTATTATGTCCCTGTCAGTGTTGTCAGAGCTGGCATCTAACTATGATCACTTTTGGTCGGGACTTTGAGCATCAATGTCCTAGAATAAAAATTAATTTTCTGTTTTTTCGCTAGGTAACTTAAAACCTTATAGGCTTAAATCAAATCATTTTAAACACATATAAAAATAGAACGTCACCCATACTTGGAGCTTAAAGTATCTATATTTTAAATACGATGCATAAAGAAAAAAGATTGAGCCTAAGCCAGATATATTTTAAATACGATGCATAAAAAAAATAAAACAATTTTGATTATTTGGTCCGTTTGTTATCTATTCAGAATATTAATGGGGAGTGCCCTTCCCCCACTCCACAATACCAAAGCCAAGCACAGGATAAAAGAAAAAATGTTACGCCTTTTTCAATTATGAATGTCATGGTCTTAAAATTTGTAGGCTTAAATTTCAATTTGCTTAAACTCATAAAAAAAACGCCAGTCGTAGGTGGACTCTAAGCTAGATATATTTTAAAAACGATGTACGAAAAAATAACACGATTTTGAATATTTTGCCCGTTTACTATTTATTCAGAATATTAATGGGGGGGTGCTGTTTACCCACTCCACAATACCAAAGCTCAACACAGGATAAAAAAAATGTATGTCTTATTCAATTATGAGTGTCACGGTTTTAAAACTTATAGGCTTAAATTTCAATCTGCTTAGACTCATAATAAAAGAATTACAATCCTAGGTGGTACCTAAGCCAGATATATTTTAAATACGATGCATAAGAAAATAACACAATTTGATTATTAGGTCCGTTTTCTATTTATTCAGGTAATTAATAGGGAGTGCTGTTCAGCCACTCCGCAATATCAAAGCCCAACACAGGATAAAAGAAAAATGCATGTCTTTTTCAATTACGAACGTATGAGAGATTTTTGCAAGCTACTTAAGAACCCTTTTAGTCAAAATACCTGAACAGCTGGCACAAAGAATTTGAAATATGCATTGGTCATGTACCCCGAAAAAGAACGACAGTCCTAGGTGGATGGTATGTTAGATATATTTTAATTACAATGCATAAAAAAAGCACAATTTAGATTATGAGGTCCTTTTGTTATTTATTCGGAATATTAATGGGGAGCCCCGTTCCCACACTCCACAATACCAAAGCCTAGCACACGATGAAAGAAAAAATGTATGGCTTTTTCAATTACGAACATATGAGATATTTTTGCAAGCTAGTTAAGAAGCATTTTAGCCAAAATACCAGAACAGCTGACACAAAGCGCTTGAATTATGCATTGGTCATGTAGCCCATTGTCAATCAGAAAATAGATATGATGAGATAGTTAAATGTAACTATACGAAAAGGGTCTCTTTTTTTTATGATAATTCAAGAATAATACATATTTACTTACCATCAAGAATCTTTTAGAGTTCTCCATTGAAAATGAATAAATTTAACTATAAAAGGGTTATTTCAAGTTGTTTTTTCAACTGATCCAGAAAGACTAATTTTATCTTTATTTATACTGAAAAAACATGATTATATGCCCTCCAGGTGAAACCAGTATTTTACAAAGAGGCCATCTTTGAATATGTAATATGAGGAAGTTCAGTTTTCGCTATTGAACCTAGAAAAACGTGTCTGACAAAGCCTATAGTTGTGAAATATATAGATACCTATCCATGGTAGGGCATGAACCCTTGAAACTGCACACATATTCTTGTGTAATTCCTTATACATCTCTGATTGGCCCAGAAAATAGGTGCAACCTGTCTGGTTGCATTACACAATCTCTACCCTGGGTCCAAATATAAAGCGTTTGCTCGCTTTATAGGTCCATTTTATAGAGGGATTGGTCGCTTTATACCATCTAGTTTTGTATATATAGATGCATTACTACTTGTATTAATTATGGAATTTAATTAAGAAGATTAAGAGATTAAAATAAGAGATTTCAATTCCAATCTCAAGGTCTCACGGACCTTGTGGAGGGTCGAAATCTCCTAGGAGGGTCGGAATTTCCTACGGGGGGGAATTTCCGGGGAGAAATCTCCTACAGGGGGAATTTCCGGGGGGAAATCTCCTAGACCCAGTTTTGTCCAAATTTTTACCATTTTAATACAAAATAATTACTACTAGTACTACTACTGACAAATCACCGCAGCATCAAGCCGTCTGAGGCCAACACAGGTATGCACAATCCTCCTCCATCCTAATCTATATAAATTATCCAACTCATCCAAACTTATATTGCGATTTGTTGGGACTGTTTTAATTTTAATTTGATTTTAGTTTTAAATGTCGCGTATTTATTTTAATTCTAATTTTATATTTATTTATTTACTTTGCTGAAGATGACTTTTGGATATAAATAGGAAATATTTGTTTTGTCTGAATTTCACGGCGTTAATATAAAATAACTACTACTATTACCACTACTAACAACTCACTGCACCATCAAGCCGCCTCAGTTCAGCACAGCAACTTGCGCTCCTTTTCCATCCCAATCTGTATAAAGCCTCCCCTTCACAACCTCCCAAGAAGGTTTAATAAAATAATGAAACATATAATGGTCCTCCAGAGCCATTAATGACGCAGAGGCGAGTCATTGCTCGCGCGTCAACTTAATCGACGTTTCAGTTGCTGAGTCTATTGTAAAAAGACAAGTAGCAAATTTGTCGCTTAACCTTGCTGCGGAAGAACCTGTAATATGAATATATAGTATAAATATATAATATAATTATAAATATATGTATATACAAAAAAATATATAATATAGATATATGTAATATAAATATGTAATAAGTATAGTATAATGTTAATGTAGCTGTAATATAAATATGTAATAGATATAGTATTCTTATAGGTGTAACATTTTAAATTGGAATACTCTCCCGTTGTATTACTTCTGGTATTTATATAGCACTATGAACAATGTTAAATCTGAGAAAAAGTTAAATTGATGCCTACTTATAGTAAAAATTAGCCAAGGAGTGTTATCCAAATCATAATTTTTTTTTCAGAGCGAAGAGATAGAACATTGGTATCATGTTTGCCCGTGGATAATAACGCATGCTTTCGATCCGTATGACTGGATTTACATAGCCCCTGTGTTATTCGCTCTGTTTTCCAATGTCTGTTTTCTTTTGGCAATTATGTGGGTAAGTTTCAACCTTCTATTGATTCATGAAATAGATTAAAATGACACTTAATATTTAGTTACTTTAATGTCGAATTTGATTGTTCTGAAAGTACATTTTGGAATAAAGTAATTTTTTAATTTGATTTCTTTAATTGATTTCTTAATTTTATCCTTTAATTTCAAATTTTGGGATAATGTAATCTTGCAATTTGATTTCTTTAATTGATTTTTAATTTTTTATTCTATAATTTTTAATTTAGTTTTTCAATTTTATTTTGATTCTATAATTGATTTTTTGTTTTATTTTTTAATTTTATTTTGACGGCGTCAAATATTGAGTTTCGTTGACTAAAGATTTGTTTATATGAAATATTAAGCCTCTTTTTTCAGTCTGACCCTTAATACGAATGGACATGTGGATTTCTGGACAAGATTGTATCGAATGTTTTTTGCGTGTCAGCCAAAACTCTTATAAATGTGTTGCAGAGTAATACTACTTCACTCCTAGATTACTCTGAAGTTTTGTGATTATTAATTAAAAAATGGCAAATTACTTATCGCCTAATAAGTAGCATAAATAGCAAAGTAAAGGATGGGCTATAATCTTATCTCGTATCCATCATAAGGGCTATGGGCTAATGAAATTTAGTATGAAATAACAGCTAGAGCTTAAGTGGAACCTTTAGGGAGTTCAAGCCCAACCCGATAGTTTATAGTTTCTTCGTGGGAAAAACCCGCATCAGTTAATAGGTTTTGTTTCACTTGTTGGTCGCAAAACAGTAAGCTGACTGTGTCGACGACACGGTCAGTGACCCTGACCCTGTCAACCCCGTCAACCCTGTCGATTTTTTGTGGTCGTCGACCCTGTCAGGTAAGCTGTCAGTCAATGACCACAAAAAATCGTCTAGAAGCGTCTTTGTTAGTAGTATGTGTCGTCTGGATTTGCGTAGGTTATGTTCCATCCTGTGCTATTTGCGTAGGTTATGTTCCATCCTGTATCTAAGTTATACTTTGCGTAGGTTATGTTCCTTCCTGTGTTATTTGGGGCCTTTACGTTCCTTGGCACCTTTCCAGAGCATGTACTTATGGATTTTGGGCTTTTACGTTCCTTCCTATGCTATTTGGGGCCTTTACGTTCCTTCCTATGCTATTCCAGGATCTTATGTTCCTTCCTATGCTATTATAAGGGCTTTTCCGTGTGGTTTTTCTTTACTTGGTACCCATTAAAAACAAAATTTTTGTGTTAAATAAGTAGTTCTTATATCTTTTAAAAGAGCTTTACGGGGTTTGAGAGACTCGATTGCCTGATTACGTGTGGTTTTTCTTTACTTGGTGCCCATTAAAAACACAATTTTTGTGTTAAATAAGTAGCTCTTGCATCTTTTAAAAGAGCTTTACGGGGTTTGAGACACTCTGTTGCCTGATTCCGTTTGGTTTTTCTTTACTTAGTGCTCATTAAAAACGAAATTTTTATGTTAAATAAGTAGTTCTTGTATCTTTTAAAAGAGCTTTACGGGGTTTGAGAGACTCGGTTGTATGATTCCGTGTAGTTTTTCTTTACTTGGTGCCCATTAAAAACTAAAGTTTTGTGTTAAATAAGTAGTTTTGTATCTTTAAAAATTGCTTTCAGGGATTTGACAGACTCTGTTGCTTTATTCAGTGCGGTTTTTCTCTACTTAGTGCACATTCAAAACGAAGTTTTTGTTTTAAATAAGCAGTTGTTGTGTCTTTTAAAATAGCTTTAATTGGTTTGAGAGACTCAGTTGCCTGATTCCGTGTGGTTTTTCTCTACTTAGTACTCATTAAAAACGAAATTTTTGTGTTAAATAAGTAGTTTTTGTATCTGTTAAAAGAGCTTTAAGGGGTTTGAGAGACTCGGTTGCCTGATTCCGTGTGGTTTTTCTTTACTTATTTCCCATTAAAAACAAAATTTTAGTAACACATTCTACACTGTGAGCAGTGTAAAAACAAATCCTCTTGATATTATTTGAAGAAATCATTACATAATTTTTTTTTGTATGTATCTTAAAATGACAAAATATGCCTACGGCTCTAAAAATTGTACTCTATGATTGGTCAAGGACACGATTTGGCTTTCCCATTGGTATTCTACGTCCGGTTATCGACACTACTTAGTCGATCGCAAGTATTAAATCAGTATTTATTATGCAGTTAGACAACAAAAATATAACTCACATCTTAAAAAAAATTTATGACGGTGCATTTTAATAAAGTGTGTTCAAATAACAGGGCTTCTGTAGAAATGTTTGACAACAAGGAGAAGTATTTTAACTATGAAACAAGCACAAGTGGTAGCACTATTGGAAATGTATGCAAGCATTGTCATGACAGTAAGGAATTAAATTTCTTTGGAATACCGAATAAATTCAACTCTTATGTTGGTGGTTATGCGAGATTGAGATCTCCAGAGATGATTGTACTCAAAGAGAATGCCAACATAAAGATAATCGTTGATGATAGAGGACAACTCCTTGCTATTGTTGCAGGTAACACATTACCTACTGATACATCCAATCATCAGTTTACGGCCATTAGCATTTAACAGAATGTCAATAAAACAAATTCCTACTCTTCTACTAATAACGTAAGCCATATAATGTCTTTGTGTAGAAACTGTTACTTGTCTAGAACTATTGTAATAATAAACAGTGAATTTTCCCGAAAAATAAAAAGGGCATTGTCAGAAAATATCACTACGGAATATCAACATGAATCGATGAAAAACAAAGCACCAGCAAACGTTACTGCCATTGATCAAACAGTCAATGAACCAAAAAATATCAAAGACGAAAAGCATATTGACCCTGTTGATGAGACACCAGTAAAAACTGTGTATGACTCAAAATGGAATAATGATTATTCCACTGATTACGAACTAAGAGAAGACAATAGCTACAATATCAAGAGAGAACATGGTGAACTACTTTATGGAACAGATTCAAAATTTCCAAAGTTAATCATTGATATTAATAATGTATCATAATATATTTTTATATTAATATTCTACATAGCATTATTTCATTAAAAATATTACATTGTTATGTGTTCATTATTTTTAGAGTAAGCTAAGCTAGCATATCGAACGTATCTCTATTAAAACATTGGAGATGTAAGAAAAGGAATTTGCATACATCTATTGTGAGACACATGGGATAACATTGACAAAATCTAGGTATCAGAATGAATAAATTCATTATCAACATCCTTTATCTGATATGTCGGATAAAATTGATAAAATATAAGTGTCAGAGTGAATAATTTTTTTTTTATCAACATCCTTTGTCAGATACATCAAATAAAATTGACAAAATCTAAATTTCAGAATAAATAAATGCTTTAACAAAATTCTTTATCGGATATGTCGGATAAAATTGACATGATCTAAGTATCAGAGTGACTAAATTCTATATCAACATCCTTTTCTCAGATACATAAGATAAAATTGACAAATTGTAAATGTTAGAGTGAATAAATTTTTTTTATCAACATCCTTTTTCAGATAGATCGGATAAAATTGACAAAATATAAATTTCAGAATGAATAAATTCATCATCAACATCCTTTTGTCGGATTAGTCGGATAAAATTGACAAAATCTAAGTATCAGAGTGAATATTTTTTTAACAACATCCTTTGCCAGATATATCGAATAAAATTGATAAAATATAAGTGCCAGAGTGAATAATTTTTTTTACTATCAACATCCTTTGTGAGATACATAAAATAAAATTGATAATATCTAAATTTCAGAATAAATAAATGCTTTAAAAACATTCTTTATCGGATATGTCGGATGAAATTGAAATAATCTCAGTTTCGGAGTGACTAATTTTTATATTAACATCCTTTTCACGGATACATAGGATAAAATTGACAAAATCTAAATTTCAGAGTGAATAAATGCTATAACAATATCCTTAATCGGATATGTCGGATAAAATTGACAAAATCTAAGTATCAAAGTGACTAAATTCTATATCAACATCCTTTTCTCAGACACATAGGATAAAATTGACAAATTCTAAGTGTCAGTGTGAATACATTTCTTTTTTTATCAACATCCTTTGTCAGATACATCAAATAAAATTGACAAAATCTAAATTTCAGAATGAATAAATTCTATATCAACATCCTTTGTCGGATATGTCGGATAAAATTGACAAAATATAAGTGTCAGAGTGAATATTTTTTTTTATCAACATCCTTTTTCAGGTACATCAAATAAAATTGACAAAATCTAAATTTCAGAATAAATAAATACTTTAACAACATCCTTTATCGGATATGACGGATAAAATTGACATAATCTAAGTATCAGGGTGACTAAATTATATATCAACATCCTTTTCTCATATACATAGGATAAAATTGACAAATTCTAAGTTTTAGAGTGAATAATTTTTTTATCAACATCCTTTGGCAGATACATCGGATAAAATTGACAAAATCTAAATTTCAGAATGAATAAATTTCAGAATGATGTTGATATAGAATTTAGTCACTCTGATACTTAGATTTTGTCAATTTTATCTGACATATCTGATTAAGGATATTGTTATAGCATTTATTCATTCTGAAATTTATATTTTGTCAATTTTATCCGACATTTCCGACAAAGGATGTTGATAATGAATTTATTCATTCTGAAATTCAGATTTTGTCAATTTTATCCTATGTATCCGAGAAAAGGATGTTGATATAGAATTTATTCACTCTGACACTTAGATTTTGTCAATTTTATCCGACATATCCGATAAGAGATGTTTTTAAAGTTTTTGTTTATTCTGAAATTCAGATTGTGTCAATTTTGTATTATGTATCTGACAAAAAATTTTTGTAGTAAAAAAAATTATTGACACTTGTACTTACGTTTTATAAGGGTAAGCCGTTTTACGTTGCAAAAGGTTTTGTTAAAAAAATATTAAAAGCGAAAATTGGATTTTGTAATTTTTATACAACACATCTGACACAAGGATATTAATAATGAATTTATTCATTCTGAAATTTATGTTTTGTCAATTTTATCCGATGTATCTGACAAAGGATGTTGATAAAAAAAAAATTAATCACTCTAACACTTAGAATTTGTCAATTTTATCCTATGTATCTGAGAAAAGGATGTTGATATAGAATTTAGTCACTCTGATGCTTAGATTATTTCAATTTTATCCGATATATCCGATAAAGGAAAAAATACATAGGTAATGCGTAAAAAATACTGATTTAATACATGCAATAGACTAGGTAGTGTCGATAACCGGACATAGAATACCAGTGGGAAAGCCAAATCGTGTCTCTGACCAATCATAGAGCACAATTGTTAGAGCCGTAACCATATTTTGTCATTTTAAGATACGTACAAAAAAAAATAAAAAAAAAATTTTATCTAATGATTTCTTCAAATAATATCAAGAGGATTTGCTTTTACACTGCTCACAGTGTAGAATGTGTTACTAAAATTTTATTTTTAATGGGCACCATTTAAAGAACAACCCCATGGAATTAGGCAACCGAGTCTCTCGAACCCCGTAAAGCTCTTTTAAAAGATACAAGAACTACTTATTTAACACAAAAACTTCGTTTTTGATGAGCACTAAGTAAAGAAAAATCTCACGGAATCAGGCAACTGAGTCTCTCAACCCCCTTAAAGCTATTTTAAAAGATACAAAAACTACTTATTTAACACAAAAACTTCGTATTTAATGAGCACTAAGAAAAGAAAAAACACACGGAATCAGGCAACTGAGTCTCTCAAACCCCTTAAAGCTCTTTTAAAAGATACAAAAACTACTTATTTAACACAAAAAGTTCGTTTTTAATGAGCACTAAGTAAAGAAAAACCAAACGGAATCAGGCAACAGAGTGTCTCAAACCCCGTAAAGCTCTTTTAAAAGATACAAGAACTACTTATTTAACGAATGAAAGATCTTAAGCCAAACTGGCCAGCCATGACAAAAAAACAACAGAGAGAAAAATCTCTAAAAAAACAAACAACCGAGACTGTGGCCAGTGGAGATAAAAGGAAAGAATAAACACAAAACAGCGTCGCTTTTTCGCCTTTATAGAAACAAGGCGTATTAAGCACTAAAGAAACACAAGAAGAACAAGATAAAAAAAAAAAGAAAAAAAAAAGAAAAAACTAAAAACCAATAAAACCACCACCAAAAAAAACAACAAAAAAAAAACAAAATGTACAATCGGCGCAAACTGATCCACGTAGGGAAAAGATGCTAATATAGAGTTACTTCAGTGAGGACACCAGAGTAACTGAGGAAAAAAAAAACTGTAAATTAATTTAATTATTCAGTTGCAAAATAATCCTTTTTTTAGCTATTACTGAAGCAAATCGTTTTGGTCTAGCAGGTAAAATAGTCCCCTGGTGATTACTTAAAATGTTTACTCCCTTATTGACTGTTGATTCACTCTTTAGAAGGTTATCATAAATTGGATCAATATTTAAATTACCCGTGTCCTTATTTATGGAAAGGTTAGCAAACATATGTTTTTTAATTTCTATGGCTTCCCTGGCCCATTGGGTGTAACCCTTATCATTAGAAATGGCTAAGGCTTCATCAAATTTTACAAAATAATCTGGTTGCAGCCAAATATGCTCTGCTAAAGCTGAAATGAAAGTTTCTGGAGGCTTGCTCAATTTTAGAGTTTTTTCTATTGATTTTTGGTGTTCAATAAACCTTTCAACAAATTTTTGGTGAGTCTTACCAATTTAGAACTTCCTACAAGAACACGGAATTTTATATACCCCACTTACTAGATTTCCCCGAGTTAAATCCTTACCAGAACTAAAAAAACTACCCATTGGCCTCAGCGATTGGAAACATGTATCAATACCAAATTTACGTAAAACCCGTGAAAGTTTCTCACCCAAACCCGGTACATATGGTAATGAAATAACGCTTTTTGATACAACTAAATCCAAAGACTGAGAAACCTCAATAACCCTACTATTATGTTTAACCCGTCTATTTTCAATTATTTTATCAATGAACTTAATTGGATAACTATTACAAAACAAAATATCCCTCAAGTATAACAATTCTGAATCCAGAAAAACATGGGAACAAATTCTAAAGGCTCTATGCACTAGTGAAATTACAACCCCCCTTTTCACCGACAGAGGGTTGCAATATTGAACATTTAAATACCTATCGTTGTGCGTTGTTTTTCTGTAAATCTAGAAAAGTAAATGGATATCCATTTTAATTAAAAAAATATCCAGAAAAGGTAATTTATTATTGTAATCAAACTCAACTGTAAAATTAATATTATTTTCAAAACTGGTTAAATGCTTACATAAAAGGTATAAGGAGTCCAATCCATGTTTCCAAACGCACATCACATCATCCATGAACCGGCCCCAGAAGCAATGGGAAGTTGTAAAACTGTTTATAGCGGAAGTTTCAATGGCATCTATGAATATATATGCTAATAAAGGATAAAGAGAATCCCCCATAGGTAACACAAAAATTTGTCTATAAAACTCCACTCGAAAACCAAAATAAAAAGAAAATTCATTTACCAGAATAATTAGTCTCATAATGACATCAATATCCAGACTGGCTAACGTCACATCCTGTATTAAATCAAAGTGTTTTTCTAATTTACTTTTTAAAATATCCTCGCATCTTTTTAAATCACAATTTGAATACATGGACACAACATCAAAACTGCAAAGAATTGAAGTTTTCTACGGCGTGAAATTTCGCACTTTATTTGTCAGATCAGTCGAATTTTTTTAAATCTGACTTTTGTGTTCCCAAAAATGGACGCAAAGCTACCGACAACCATTTTCCTAATTTTGAAACAGGTGACAGACAAGTTGACACAATGGGGCGGAGGGGGGATCCAGTCTTATGAATCTTAGCTAGACCATAGATCTTGGGTGCCGAAGAACCCCTAGGATAATATTTGTTATAAAACTGTGGGGTAATGTGAAAATTATTTTTCATTGACTCTAATTCCTTTCTTGATGATTTTACATATTTATCTGTAGGATCAAAATCAAGTTTTTTGTATGTAATAGTGTCTGAAATAATGGATTTCATATGATTATTATAATCTTCAGTGTTCATAATTACGATTGTGTTTCGTTTATCAGCCCTAGTGATAGTAAGTAATTTATCCTTTTTCAAATCTGAAAGGATTTTAATGCATTTTTTTTGTGAAATGTCTTTAACTATTAAGTTCATATTAAAGGTGTTCAGTTTTCCTAAGATCTCGGCTCCGAGCTCTTGAGGAATATCAACCTTATCTATAGCAACCATAAGTCTCGACTCCACCTTTGAAATTCTTTTTGAAAAGGGGACCGGTGATGGAAAACCAAACTTAGAGCCCTTCGACAAAACGGCTTCCTGTTGAATATTAAGAGGCTTAGAAGACAAATTCTAAATTGCTGGACCCAGAAAATGGCGAGGATAAAAAAAACCTGAATCTTGGAAATTATCAAACAAAAGTTTATTAAACTTGTCAACCAAACGAACCTTGGACAAATGAAAATCATGGCGAAAAGATCTAATGGCCATTTCCTTAATTCGTATAAAAATGTCAGATGGAATTCTGATGATATTTCTAATGATAAGGGGTACACCCAATGGGCCAGGGAAGCCATAGAAATTAAAAAACATATGTTTGCTAACCTTTCCATAAATAGGGACACGGGTAATTTAAATATTGACCCAATTTATGATAACCTTCTAAAGAGTGAATCAACAGTCAATAAGGGAGTAAAGATTTTAAATAATCACCAGGGGACTATTTTACCTGCTAGACCAAAACGATTTGCTTCAGTAATAGCTAACAAAAGGATTATTTCGCAACTGAATAATTAAAGTAATTTACAGTTTTTTTTTTCCTCAGTTACTCTGGTGTCCTCACTGAAGTAACTCGATATTAGAATATTTTCCCTTCGTGGATTAGTTTGCACAAGTTGTACATTTTTGTTATTTTTTTGTTGTTTTTTTTTGGTGGGGGGGGTAGTGGGTTTTTGGTTTATCGTGTTTGTCGTTTGGTTATCGTTTTTTTTCTTCTTGTGTGTATTTAGTGCTTAATACGCCTGGTTTTTATAAAGGCGAAATTTCCACGTTGTTTTGTTTCTGTTGTTTTCTTTTCTCTTCACTGGCCACAGTCTCGTTTTTTTTTTGTTTTTTTTAGAGATTTTTATCTTTGTTGGTTTTTTACTTATTTAACACACAAATTGTGTTTTTAATGGGCACCAAGTAAAGAAAAACCACACGGAATCAGGCAATCGAGTCTCTCAAACCCCGTAAAGCTCTTTTAAAAGATATAAGAACTACTTATTTAACATAAAAAAATTTTTTTTTAATGGGTACCAAGTAAAGAAAAACCACACGGAAAAGCCCTTATAATAGCATAGGAAGGAACATCAGCTCCTGGAATAGCATAGGAAGGAACGTAAAGGTCCCAAATAGCATAGGAAGGAAAGTAAAGGCCCAGAATCCATAAGTACATGCTCTGGAATGGTGCCAAGGAACGTAAAGGCCCCAAATAATACAGGATGGAACATAACCTACGCAAAGTATAACTTAGATACAGGATGGAACATAACCTACGCAAATAGCACATGATGGAACATAACCTACGCAAATCCAGACGACACATACTACTTTTGTCTATAAACAAAGGAGACATTTTTTGGATGCAGAGATCAGTAAATAGCAGACTTTAGCGTATCTCTTTCATCACTGCATTGTGTGGACAAAACGTATTTTTGGATTTGTTTTGTTGTACGGCAGACGTGCAACGAATTGTAGGAGTGTTTTTCCTAGAAATAAGTTGCATGCATATGTAGCTCCAGGCATAGGACCAATGGATAAAAATAGCTGTATTATTTTCTCGGACCCTATTACCGGAGAACAAGTTAACAATAGAATTACAATTTAACTAATTTTATCGCAAACGAAAATAATTTTTTTATTTAAGGCTAAATATTCATGGAACATTATTGAATTTTCAGTTTTAGGTTTAAATCAGCACATAGCTGTTGATACATATCAATTAAAAAAAAAAATCCGCCAAACAAGTTTTCAAAGAAAAGTAAAGAACTCCACTAAGACAAGAATTAGCAGAAATAAATTCAAATAATCTTGCAAGCGTAAAACCACCACAAATCACCATCAATAGATAAATGAAACCCAAAACAAACAGAAATTACAATAAATAGCTGAGTCAAACTCAAAACGAGCAAAAATTAACATAAACAGGGCTGATAACCTCCATGTCTTCTCAAGACCAGAACATAATTTGCACTTTACTGAAAAGAAAACAGATGATCGTGGATTGTTAGTTTAATATACATATACTGTTATATATTCCTTAAAAATTTGATAATTTGTATTTATTAAAGTAAAAAAAGGGAAAACATTTAAATTTTTTTTCAGGAAAGTGCAAATAATGTTGTGGTCTTAAGAAGGCATGGGGGTTGTCAGCCCTACTAAAGTTAATTTTTGCTCGTTTTGAGTTTGACTTGGCTACTTATTATAATTTCTGTTCGTTTTGGGTTTTATTTATTTTTTTATGGTGATTCGTGGTAGTTTTACGCTTGGAATATTATTGGAATTTATTTCTGCTAATTTTTGACTTAATAGAGCTTTTTACTTTTCTTTGAAAATTTGTATATTGGGAATATATTTTTTAAGTAGATATCTATTCAGTTTTTATTGATATTGTCTATTTCATGGAAAAAAAAGAATGTTACATCTTTTCGCTTTTCATAGGTAGCGCAATAGCCGCTACCTAAGTAAAGAGCGGTGTGGGCATTATGTATAAATTTTTTTCCAGGGCACTTCGTATGGAAAAAGTTGCCGTGGAAACGTTGGAAAGAGCTCATTCAATTTGAAATTAAAAGGGTTAGTGTTCTTTTAAAGTGTCTGAAGGGATTGGAGGGAAATCAGCCTCCCTCTCACGCTCATCATTTCCGCAAACAATCAAAATTTTGAGATTAACATTTTGTTCAGCGTAGTTCAAATGTCCGGAAATTATTTTTTTAAATTTAACACCCACCCCCCATCCAGCCCTCAGGAAAAAGGACGTAAATTATACCCCTGGGGTATATACGGTTATTTATAGAAAGGGTGGTCGTATAAACTTCGGGAGGGGCTCGTTCGATTGGAAATTGAAAGTTCTAGTTCGCTTTTTGTTGGTCGAAAATGGCTGGGGGGCAACCAGCCCCCTCCTAATACTCTTCATTTCTCCAAACATGTTCAGCGTAGTTGAAAGGTCCAGTTATTATGTGTTTGAGGATGACAACCCCACACAACCCTCAGGGCGAGGTTTGTAAATTATGCCGCGGGGGCTTGAAAGGCTTTTATGAAAAAGATAGCCGTATGAACTTCGAGAGAGCCTCATTCAATTGTAAATTGAAAGTTCTAGTGTCCTTGGTAACGGTCAAAAGTTAAGGGAGGGCAACTAGCCACCCCCCACGCTCAAATTATTTCCCCAACCACATCCAATACAATTTTTGAGATAGCCATTTTGATCAGTACAGCTAAGAGGTCGACTAATTATATCTTTGAGCATAATACCCCCCCCCCCCCACAAAACCATCAGGGCAAGAGTTGCAAGCTATACCTTGGGGCATAAAAGGTTTTTATAGAAATAACCGTAGTATAAACTTCAGAGGCGGCTCATTGGATTGCAAATCAGATGTTCTAGTGAAGTTTTTAAGAGTCAAAGTCGTGGGAGTGCCACTATCCCCCCTTTTCGTCCTCCTTTCCCAAGATATATCTGCTAGAAATTTTGATAAAGCCATTTTATTCAAAATAGTCTAAAGATCATATAGTCTCAAGGTCAATAAATAGTCTCAAGGCCTTCTGGGTTTAAACAGCCCCTCAGAAGCTGGAACAAGGGTTATAAGTTACGTTCCGGGTAATGAGGTTTTTAGGACAGGATGGTTGTAAAACTTTAAAGGAGGCTCTTTTAATAGTAAATTGAAAGTTTTAGTTCCCTTTTAAGAGTCAAAAGTGACAGAGGACAATAACCCAAATGGCTATCTTAAAATTTTGTCTGGATATGTATTAGGAAATGATTGGCGTAGGGGGGGGGTGGTTACCTTTCAATCAATTTTGGCTATTAAAGAAGGCACTAGTCTTTTAAATTTCCTGTTGAATGAGTTCTTTTCGAAGTTTCTACGACAACTCCTTCTATACGAAGTGCCCTGGTGTAAAAAAAATACATTGTGCTCACATCGTTCTTTACTTAGGTAGCGCTATTGCGCTGCTATGATTTATCAAACAGTATAGCTTATCTTTTATTCTGTTTTTCGTGCTATTTACCTCTATTTTAGTCAATATCTAACCAAATCAACAATATATTTTAATTTTAAACTAAGAATTCATGTAGCCTTGTATTAACTAGATTCATGGGCAAAATAGCTCTTTTTTCTCTAAAATTGCAAAAAAAAAAAAAAAATAATAAATATCCCTTGCTACCACTGTTTACACTTAACATTTACAAATCTGAGCAAGCTAGCAATTTTAAATGTCTAGCTATTTAACATAATATGTCTGGTCACCAAGTCAACGCCTAGAGATAGAGTCGAAATATGAAATAACATCATCACATTCATTAAATAGTAACATAATCAGTTGTATAATAATATCAAAAATTCCTGTCCCTAATCTGGCACACTTTACGCCTAAAAAACGATCATTATTCCAGCCATATAGATTTTCCAGGTTTCCCGGAATTTTGGAAACTTTCCAAACTCTTTTGTTCAAGTGTAATTGAAAAAAGCTCTTCACTATCACTAAAGGCTTTGAATTAGCAAAGGGGAAACACAAAAATGTCCCTCTCTCTAACCAAACAAAAGGAAGTGAGGTTAGTTAGGATCAGTTTACACTTATTCATCCCTCTAATGGAAATTGATTCTTAAAAGGATACTTATGTCTAAACTTATGGCCTTATTGCAGCCCGAGGAAAGCGACCACTCTACTGTATACAGACTAATCTAGTCTGATTTGCCCTAAGAGGGCTTTTATATGTCCTAATAAATGTTAAATACAGACTATATGCAGTCTTGATACACACTTTCAAATAATCGCACAGTGGCTGCGGTAATTCTAATGACAGTACTTGCTATTTTATACTACATAAATATGGCCTAAGATGAGCTAAATACTGCCTAAATACGGCCTATTACAGCATAACAGTGGGTAAAAATAAACAAATTGTGGCGGTCATATGACTCAAACGACGGCCTTATAGGTCTAAATAGAGCCTAAATGCAGCCTACAGTACATAAGTTCAAATTATAATTCAGTGGCTACGGTAATTCAAGCAATAATACAGGCTATATTATGTGGCATAAATAGGCTCTAATATGGGCTAACTACAGCCTAAATACGGCCTATTACAGCCTAAAAGTTGATTGAAATCTGCGGGGCTACTATCAGGGACAAAATTTGCTACGGGGGTAAATGCACATCCAGACCTTGGTTTGTCCGTCTACCAAATCCCAGTTTCCCCCCCCCCCGCCCACCTTAAATTTGGTACCTTCAAAAACTTTGTCAAAAATAAGATGAGCCAGCATAATTCAAGCATCCACAGAAACGGGTCCCTTTTAACATCTTTTCCCTTACGGTACTATATGGCTGATTTTTCAGTTTTCACTGTCATTTTCACTTGATTTGGGAAATTTGGCTCCAACTTTGCGTCCCCCCGTGATTTTGATGAAATTACGCCGCTGTCTAATATGACTTGGATACGGCCTAATAAGGGCCAAATATAGTCTAAATACAGCTTAATACACTACTATCATGTCACAAGACACTACTATCATGTCACAAGTGACACACTAGAGTCTGAAATAGATGAATTTGGTTTTTACCAAAGTCTGAGAGTGATGAATCGCATATTTTTTGAAGTTAGAGACATATGAAGTGGGAATTTATCAAGATTCAGTCAGACATAGACACAATTATCAGCTCAAACATGATATACTAGAGTCTGAAATAGGTGAAGATGTATCTTCTAGATCCATCTGCTAGAAATTTTTAGAAAGCTGTTGTATTCAAAATAGTCTGAAGGTCATATAGTCTCAAGGTTAATAAATAGTCTCAAGACCTTCCGGGTTTAAACAACTCCTCAGAACCTAGAACAAGGGTTATAAGTTACGTCCAGGGTGCATATAAGGTTTTTAAGACAGGATGGTTGTAAAACTTTAAAGGGTGCTCTTTTAATAGTAAATTAAAAGTTAACAAGGATTATAAGTTACGTCCCGGATGCATATAAGGTTTTTAGGACAGGATGGTTGTAAAACTTTAAAGGAGGCTCTTTTAATACTAAATTGAAAGTTTTAGTTCCCTTTTAAGAGTCGAAAGTGACAGAAGACAATAACCCAAATGTCTGTCTTAAAATTTTGCCTGGATGTTTATTGGGAAATGATTGTCGTGGGGGAGGGGGGGGGTTATCTTTCGATCAATTTTTGCTATTAAAAAGCAAACTATTCTTTTAAATTTCCAGTTGAATGAGTCCTTTTTGAAGTTTCTACGACAACTCCTTCTATACGAAGTACCCTGGTGTAAAAATAATACATTGTGCTCACATCGCTCTTTACTTAGGTAGCGCTATTGCACTGCTATGATTTACCAAACAGTATAGCATATCTTTAATTCTGTTTGTCGTGCTATTTACCTTTATTTCAGTCAATATTTAACCAAATCAACAATATATTTTAATTTTACACTAAGAATTCACGTGGCCTTGTATTAACTAGATTCAAGGGCAAAAAAGCTCTTTTTTCTCTAAAATTGCAAAATAAAATATCCCCTTCTACCACTGTTTACACTTAACATTTACAAATCTAAATCTGACCAAGCTAGCACTTTTTAAGATGTCTAACTATTTAACTAATATGTCTGGTCGCCAAGCCAACACCTAGATATAGAGTCGAAATACGAAATAACATCATCACATTCATTAAATAGTAACATAATATGTTCTATAATAATATCATAAATTCCTGTCCCTAATCTGGCACACATTACACCTAAAAAACGATCATTATTCCAGCCATATAGATTTTCCATGTTTCCCGGAATGTTGGAAACTTTCCAAACTCTTTTGTTCAAGTGTAATTGAAAAAAGCTCTTCACTATCACTAAAGGCTTTGAATTAGCCAAGGGGAAACACAAAAATGTCCCTCTCTCTAACCAAACAAAAAGAAGTGAGGTTAGTTAGGATCAGTTTACACTTATTCATCCCTCTAATGGAAATTGATTCTTAAAAGGATACTTATGTCTAAACTTATGGCCTTATTGCAGCCCCAGGAAAGCGACCACTCTACTGTATACAGACTAATCTAGTCTGATTTGCCCTAAGAGGGCTTTTATATGTCCTAATAAATGTTAAATACGGACTATATGCAGTCTTGATACACACTTTTAAATAATCGCACAGTGGCTACGATAATTCTAATGACAGTACTTGCTATTTTATACTACATATATATGGCCTAAGATGAGCTAAATACTGCCTAAATACGGCCTATTACAGCATAACAGTGGGTAAAAATAAACAGATTGTGGCGGTCATATGACTCAAACGACGGCCTAATAGGTCTAAATAGAGCCTAAATGCAGCCTACAGTACATAAGTTCAAATTATAATTCAGTGGCTACGGTAATTCAAGCAATAATACAGGCTATATTATGTGGCATAAATAGGCTCTAATATGGGCTAAATACAGCCTAAATACGGCCTATTACAGCCTAAAAGTTGATTGAAATTGCGGGGCTACTATCAGGGACAAAATTTGCTACGGGGGTAAATGCACATCCAGACCTTGGTTTGTCCATCTACCAAATCCCAGTTCCCCCCCCCCCCCCGCCCACCTTAAATTTGGTGCCTTCAAAAACTTTGTCAAAAATAAGATGAGCCAGCATAATTCAAGCATCCACAGAAACGGGTCCCTTTTAACATCTTTTCCCTTACGGTACTATATGGCTGATTTTTCAGTTTTCACTGTCATTTTCACTTGATTTGTGAAATTTGGCTCCAACTTTGCGTCCCCCCGTGATTTTGATGAAATTAGGCCGCTGTCTAATATGACTTGGATACGGCCTAATAAAGGCCAAATATAGTCTAAATACAGCTTAATACACTACTATCATGTCACAAGACACTACTATCATGTCACAAGTGACACACTAGAGTCTGAAATAGATGAATTTGATTTTTACCAAAGTCTGAGAGTGATGAATCGCATATTTTTTGAAGTTAGAGACATATGAAGTGGAAATTTATCAAGATTCAGTCAGACATAGACACTATTATCAGCTCAAACCTGATATACTAGAGTCTGAAATAGGTGAAGATGTATCTTCTAGATCCATCTGCTAGAAATTTTTAGAAAGCTGTTGTATTCAAAATAGTCTAAAGGTCATATAGTCTCAAGGTTAATAAATAGTCTCAAGACCTTCCGGGTTTAAACAACTCCTCAGAACCTAGAACAAGGGTTTTAAGTTACGTCCCGGGTGCATATAAGGTTTTTAAGACAGGATGGTTGTAAAACTTTAAAGGGTGCTCTTTTAATAGTAAATTAAAAGTTAACAAGGATTATAAGTTACGTCCCGGGTGCATATAAGGTTTTTAGGACAGGATGGTTGTAAAACTTTAAAGGAGGCTCTTTTAATAGTAAATTGAAAGTTTTAGTTCCCTTTTAAGAGTCGAAAGTGACAGAAGACAATAACCCAAATGTCTGTCTTAAAATTTTGCCTGGATGTTTATTGGGAAATGATTGTCGTGGGGGGGGGGAGGGTGGTTATCTTTCGATCAGTTTTTGCTATTAAAAAGCAAACTAGTCTTTTAAATTTCCAGTTGAATGAGTCCTTTTTGAAGTTTCTACGACAACTCCTTCTATACGAAGTACCCTGGTGTAAAAATAATACATTGTGCTCACATCGCTCTTTACTTAGGTAGCGCTATTGCACTGCTATGATTTACCAAACAGTATAGCATATCTTTAATTCTGTTTGTCGTGCTATTTACCTTTATTTCAGTCAATATTTAACCAAATCAACAATATATTTTAATTTTACACTAAGAATTCACGTGGCCTTGTATTAACTAGATTCAAGGGCAAAAAAGCTCTTTTTTCTCTAAAATTGCAAAATAAAATATCCCCTTCTACCACTGTTTACACTTAATATTTACAAATCTAAATCTGACCAAGCTAGCACTTTTTAAGATGTCTAACTATTTAACTAATATTTCTGGTCGCCAAGCCAACACCTAGAGATAGAGTCGAAATACGAAATAGCATCATCACATTCATTAAATAGTAACATAATCAGTTGTATAATAATATCATAAATTCCTGTCCCTAATCTGGCACACATTACACCTAAAAAACGATCATTATTCCAGCCATATAGATTTTCCATGTTTCCCGGAATGTTGGAAACTTTCCAAACTCTTTTGTTCAAGTGTAATTGAAAAAAGCTCTTCACTATCACTAAAGGCTTTGAATTAGCCAAGGGGAAACACAAAAATGTCCCTCTCTCTAACCAAACAAAAAGAAAAGCGGTTTACACTTATGCATCCCTCTAATGGAAATTTATTCTTAAAAGGATACTTATGTCTAAACTTATGGCCTTATTGCAGCCTGAGGAAAGCGACCACTCTACTGTATACTGACTAATCTAGTCTGATTTGGCCTAACAGGGCTCATATACGTCCTAATATATGTTAAATACAGACTATATGCAGTCTTGATACACACGTTCAAATAATCTTACAGTGGCTACTGTTATTCTAACGACAGTACGTACCATTTTATACAGCATAAATGTGGCCGAATATGAGCTAAATACTGCCTAAATACGGCCTATTACAACATAACAGTGGGTAAAAATGAACAGATTGTGGCTGTCATATGACTCAACTACGGCCTAATAGGTCTAAATAGAGCCTAAATGCAGCCTACGGTACATAAGTTCAAATTATAATTCAGTGGCTACGTTAATTCAAGCAATAATACAGGCTATATAATGTGGCCTAAATAGGCTCTAATATGGGCTAAATACAGCCTAAATAAGGCCTATTACAGCCTAAAAGTTGATTGAAATCTGCGGAGCTACTATCAGGGACAAAATTTGCTACGGCGGGAAATGAACATCTAGACCTTGGTTTCTCCCTTCCCATATCCCTGTTTTCCCCTCCCCCCACCACCCAGCTTAAATTTGATAGCTTCAAAAACTTTTCAAAAATAAGATGAGCCTGCATAATTCAAGAATACGCAGAAACGGGTCCCTTTTAACATATTTACCTTTACGGTACTATATGGCTGATTTTTCAGTTTTCCCTGTCATTTTCACTTGATTTGGGAAATTTGGCTCCAACTTTGCGTCCCCCCGTGATTTTGATGAAATTACGCCACTGTCTAATAAGACTTAAATATGGCCTAATAAGGGCCAAATATAGTCTAAATACAGCTTAATACACTACTATCATGTCACAAGACACAATACTATCATGTCACAAGTGACATACTAGAGTCTGATATAGATGAATTTATTTTTTACCAAAGTCTGAGAGAGATGAATTGGATATTTTTTAAAGTTAGAGACATATGAAGTGGGAATTTATCAAGATTCATTCAGACATAGACACTATTATCAGCTCATGCATGGTATACTAAAGTCTGAAATAGGTGAATTAGGTTCTTAACAAAGTCTAAGATTGATGAATCAGATTTTTATAGAGTTAGAGATACATTAAGTTGGAAATTTATCAAGATTCAGTCAAGCACAGACAATACTATCAGCACAGAAGTTATATAATAGAGTCTGAAATAGATGAATTAGGTTTTTACCAAGTCTGAGAGAGATGAATCGGATTCCTTTTAGAGTTAGGGACCTTTGAAGTGAGAATTTATCAAGATTTTGACAGACACAGACGGTACTATCAGCTGAAAAGTGGTATATTAGAGTCTGAAATAGGTGAATTAGTTTTTTTTTTACCAAAGTCTGAGGGAGATGACTTGGATACTTTTTAGAGTTAGAAACATATGAAGTGGAAATTTATCAAGATTCAGTCAGACAGATACTACTGTCAGCTCACATGCGGTATACTAGAGTCTGAAATAGGTGAATTAGGTTTGTTATCAAAGTCTAAGAGAGATTAACCTGATTCTTTTTATAGGTAGAGACCCATGAAGTGGGGAATTTATCGAGATTCAGTCAAACACATAAGTTACTTTCAGCTCACAAATGATATGCTAGAGTACGAAATAGATGAATTAGGATTTTAACAAAGTGTGAGAGAGATGAATTGATTTTTAGAGTTAAAGACATATGAAGTTAGAATTTATCAAGAGTCAGTCAGACACAGACACAAGTGATCTCACAAGTGCTATACTAGAAATAGGTGAATTATGTTTTTACCAAAGTCTAAGAGATATGAATCAGGTCTCTCGTTCAATTGAACCTCATTCAGGTTAGGTTTATTTAGGTTCACTTAGCGTGGTGCGCCAAACAAAGTGAGCCTTAATGAACCTAACTTGAAAAATTTATTTGAAAAAAAGTGCAGTTGTGGGTTGGCTGCATGTACCCGGGTGCAGGCAAAAATAAATTGTGCTTCCATCAGTTGTGTTCCCACTTCATATGTCTCTAATTCTAAATCGAATCTGATTCATCCCTCTCAAATTTCGGTAAAAACATAATTCACCAATCTCAGACTCTAGTATATTATTTTTAAGTTAATACTTGTGCCTGTGTTTGACTGAATCTCGATAAATACTCACTTCATATATCTCTAACTCCAAAAATAATCCGATTCATCTCTCTCAGACTTTGGTAAAAACCTAAATCATCTATTTCAGACTCTAGTATATCATTTATGAGCTGGTAGTAGTATCTGTGTTTGACTGAATCTTGATAAATTCCCCACTTCAAAATTTTCTAAAAGAATACAATTAATCTCTCTCAAACTCCGGTAAAAATCAAATTCACCTATTTCAGACTCTAGTATACCACTTTTGGGCTGATAGTTGTGTCTATGTCTGACTGAATCTGGATAAATTTCTACTTTTTATGTTTCTAACTCTATAAAGAATCCAATTAGTCTCTCTCAGTCTTTGGTAAAAAAAAACCTATTTCACCTTTTTTGGACTCCATTATGCCACTTGTGACCTGAAAGTAGTGTCAGTGTCTGACTGAATCATGATGAATTCTCACTTCATATATCTCTATTTCTAAAATGAATCAGATTCATCTCTATGAGACAAAGGTAAAAACCTAATTCATTTATTTCAGACTCTAGTATATCCCTTCTGAGCTGATAGTAGTGTCTGTGTTCGACTGAATCTTAATAAATTCCCACTTCATTTGTCTGAATCTAAAAAGAATCCGATTTATCTCTCTCAGACTTTGGTAAAAACATAAATCACCTATTTCTGACTGTAGTATATCACTTGTGAGTTGATAGTAGTGTCTGTGTTAGTCTGAACCTTGATAAATTCCCACTTCATTTGTCTCTGACTCTTAAAACAATCCGATTCATCCCTCTCAGACTTTGATAAAAACCTAAATCGACTATTTCCGACTCCTAAAAAAATAACTCAATTCATTCCTCTCAGACTTTGGTATAAACGTAATTTACTTATTTTAGACTCTAGTATACCACTTGTGAACTTGTAGTAATGTATATTTCTGACTGAATATTGATAAATTCCCAGTTCATATGTCAGTAACTCTATAAAATCTCCAATTCATCTCTCTCAGAATTTGGTAAAAACCTAATTCACATATTTAAGACGCCAGTATGCCACTTGTGAGCTGATAGTAGTATCTGTATTTGACCAAATCTTGATAAATTCCTGCATCATATGTCTCTAACTCTAAAAAGAATCCGATTCATCTCCCTGAGACTTTGATATAAACCTAATTAATCTATTTCAGACTCTAGTATACCGCTTGTGAGTTGGTAGTAGTTTCCATGTTTGACTGAATCTCGGTAAATTCCCATTCCATATGTCTATAGCTCTAATAACAATCTGATATATCTCTCTCAGAGTTTGGTACAAAACCTGATTCACCTATTTCAAACTCTAGTATACCACTTGTCAGCTGATAGTATTGTCTTTGTCTGACAGAATCTTTATAAATTCCACTTCATACGTATCTAACTCTCACTGTATCTGACTGAATTTTTATAAATTTTCACTTCATATGTCTCTAACTCAGAAAAGAATCCGATTCATCTCTCGCAGTCTTTGGTAAAAGCCTAATTCATCTATTTCAGACTCCAGTATTTACTTATGAGCTGATAATAATGTCTGTGCTGACTGAATCTTGATAACTTCCCACTTCATATGTGTCTAACTCTAAAAAAAATCCGATTTATCTTCCTCGGACTTTGGATAACAAACCTAATTCACCTATTTCAGATTTTATTATACCACTTGTGAGCTGAGAGTAGTGTCTGTGTCTGACCGAATCTTGATAAATTCACACTTCATATGTCTCTATTTCTTACTGTGCCTGACTGATATTTGATAAATTTTGACTTCATATGTCTCTAACTCTAAAAAGAATCCGATTCACCTCTGTCAGTCCTCGACAAAAACCTAATTCATCCATTTCAGACTATAGTATTTACTTATGAGGTGATAATAATGTATATGCTGACTGAGTCTTGATAACTTCCCACTTCATATGTTTCTAACTTTAAAATTCATCCAATTCATCTCTCTCCGACTTTGATAACAAACGTAACTCACCTATTTCAGACTTTAGTATACCACTTGTGAGTTGATAGTATCGCTGTGTCTGACTAAAGCTTGATAAATTCTCACTTTTGTGTCTTTGACTATAAAGGGAATTCGATTCTTCTCTCTCAGAATTTGGTAACAGCCTAATTCACCTATTTCAGACTCTAATATATCAAATGTGAGCTGATAGTGGTGTTCATGTTTGACTGAATCTTGATAAATTTCCCACTTCATTTGTCTCTAACTCTAAAACAAGAATCTGATTAATCTCTCTTATACTTTGGTAAAAACCTAATTCACCTATTTCAAACTCCTGTGAGCTGGTTGTGGTGTCAGTTTTTGACCGAATCTTGATAAATCCCCACTTTATGTGTCTCTAGCTCTAAAACTAATCAAATTAATCTCTCAGACTCAAGTAAAAAACCTAATTCTAATATACCACTTGTGAGCTGATAGTAATGTCTGTGTTTGACTGAATCTTGACAAATTCCCGCTTTTTCAGACTCTAGTATACCAATTGTGAGCTGATAGTATTGTCTGTCTTTGGCTGAATCTTGACAAATTTTCACTTCAGATTTCTCTAACTCTAAAAAAAATCAGATTCATCTCTCCCAGATTTTGAAAAAAAATAATTCATATATTTCAGACTCTAGTATTTCACTAGTGAGCTGATAGTAATGTCAGTGTCTGACTGAATCTTGACAAATTCCCGCTTTATATGTTTCTAACTCTAAAAAAATCCCGGTTCATCCCTCCCAGATTATGGTAAAAATCTAATTCATCTATTTCAGACTCTAGTATACCACTTTTGAGCTTGTAGTAGTGTATGTGTTTGACTGAATCTTAATGAATTTCCAATTCCTATGTCTCTAAATCTAAAAAGAATCTGATTCATCTTTTTCAGACTATGGTAAAAAACCTAATTCACCTATTTCAGACTGAAATATATCACTTGTGAGCTGGTTGTGGTGTCTTTGGTTGACTGAATCTTGATAAATTCCCACTTCATTTGTCTCTAACTCTAGAAAAATTTGATTTATCTCTCTCAGACTTTGGTAAAAACCTAATTCATTTATTTCGGACTCTAACATAACACATGTGAGTTGGCAGTAGTGTCAGTGTTTGACTGAGTCTTACTAACTTCCCACTTCATATGTCTCTAACTCTAAAAAGAATCCGATTCATCTCTCTCAGACGTTGATAAAAACATAATCCACCTATTTCACTCTTTCATATAAATTATAAGTAATAAAATGTCACTACAAACATTATGTTTCTAACAGGAACAATCACGACTACTATATCTATATCATCTTCATTCCGTGTGTCGATAATATCACAATTGATTTTTTGTGTTAAGTGTGTTTTGTGTCATTTTATGGCATTAAAAAAAAGTTGAAAATTTTGTAAGGAAAAAAAATTTAAGTTAAAAAAATAAAAAAAATTACCCAAAAAGGAAGGGGGTTAAATTATTGGAGGGGGGGGGGGGCATTGGGACCCTTGGAGGTGTGACATTCGATGAACATAAGTTCCTTCTACGAAGAAGTGTTAATATAAGCACTTATTCCCTTGAATATGATGATACAAGCGGTTAAACTATATCATAAATTCTATTAGTCCAATTTGAAAGCACTTAAGTGCTCATTCCTCTGATCAAGTCGATTCTATCATTCTAGGGTTGAATATACGTTAATCATATCCTGACAGATATATGTACTTCATTCACCAGATCTGGTTGCTAGGAAAACCGGTTTGCTAGTGAGGTATCTCTCTTTTAGTATGGTTATATAAGTAGGTAAATGACCCAAATCATACAGGCAATCTTTAGAGCCGAAATAACGGTGTAATCTCTGTAGTATAAGTAATCCTTAGAGCCCAAATAAGGATGTCCCCTAAGTAGCTGGAGACCATATTCTACTACTAGGGAGCCATACGAGATATTGGTTGCAGTTGTTCAAACGAAATTATTTGCTATATTGTGCGGCCTATTCACGGTCTAATATAGTCTAAATATAACGAAAGTCTAATACAACGTTTACTGAAGGTTAAAATTAATTACTCTGGCACGTGAAGTGTATGTTTTGCTATTTTTAAGTAAGATATATATATATATATATATATATATATATATATATATATATATATATATATATATATATATATATATATATATATATAATGTTAATTATTTTTGGTAATTATTTGGCTAAAAAAAAAAAAAAAAAAAAAAAAAAAAAAAAAAAAAAAAAAAAAAAAAACTGTCTTCTTACTTTATTAACTGAAATAAATGAACACTTTAACAAGGTCTAGACCCTACTCATCCATCCAGTTCCCCAGGACAAAACAGTATATCCAATTCGACAATCCGAAAATCAGGTCCAAAATAGAGCAAAAATCAGCATCAATAAGTATACGTCAATGTTCCAAAACCAAGCTATAGCACCTTAAATCTACAAATATATTATATTCCTAAGGTGATCACCACATATAGGGGCTCACCAGATGAAAACTCATTGCCTAAATGGGTTTTGGCGCTTAAATTTCATTACCCAGGCAATATGAGCGCGCCATGCCATAATCTTGCAAACCCCAATGTAGTGACACCTATGGAATAAACATAAACAAAATTCAAAAATTCAAAAAATAAAAATAAATACCCCAGAAAAATTATTTCAATGTTCATCCTAGTTCGTCACTTTTAATCCAAGCAAAATGTTAGGACGCTTAGTATCAGTTATTGAGTTTAAGCTTTGATTTCCAAATGATCACAAAAATTACCAAATTTAAGAAAGTCGCAACAATAGGTCACCTGTGGTCAAAATACTTAGACTCCTCTTTGATCCCCACCCAGGCTCAAAGCTTCTGCTATGGTCATTTCCATGGAAATCTCCAAAGAGTTTCTTTTTAAAATAGCTTTCAAGTGTAGTTAGGAGTATTTAGACTTTTTGCTATTCTTCAAAGCTTTGGAGAAAGTGTTTTAATATTTCAAATGTTATATTTGTGCATATTTTTGGTAATCATTTGTGGGGTGATCGAATTTTTGAAACCACTGTAGATACGTAAGAACGTTGCAACATTTTAGTACCCTGAGGTCATAAGACTCTCAAAGACTCCTCCTTGAACCTCCCAAATTGAAAGCTTTTATTATGACCTGGCCTTTTAGTGTAACTTGGGCACTGGACCAAGGGCACCATTGTTACTCGAGCGCAACTTTAGGTGGGGATGTCGATATTGCTTTCGTCACACCAATTCATTTTAGTGTGAATCTGTCTGGTACATATGAATGAATGTTTTCAAAGTAAACCCGTTTCATCAATAGGAAAAAAACGGATAGGACGCATATGTCCCTTTCCCTTTGGACGATAAAACCATGCAAGTGCTGTGTAAAGTATAACTCACGAAAATCTTGTTAATTTTGTCAACTTTTCAACTTTTTGGCATACCTGCTTTCAATAAAAAAATCAAGGTAATATCACTTAAATATAATAAATCCCTATGCCCCCCTTCTGGATATCATCTTGATAGGTTACCGTCTCTGCTTTAAATAAAAAAAAATAATTAACTTATTGGCACCCCTTTTTAAAAAAAAAAATCGAGGTATTATCATTTAAATATGATAGCTCAATACCCCCCCCTCTGGATACCACCTTGATAGGATGCCGTCTCTGCTTTCAATAAAAAATGAACTTTTTGGGATCCCTGCTTTCAATAAATAAAATTTCGAGCTATTAAGATTTAAAGAATTATTTTCTTTTTCCCTGAAAAGACTATGTTAATATAAAACGGACATAAATCAATTAAAAAAACTTTTCCACAAAATAAGTTTTTCAAAGAAAAGTAAAGAACTCCATTAAACCAAAAATTAGAAAAATAAAAACATAAATCCACCAAGCGTGAAGCTACCACAAATCAGCATCGATAAATAAATGAAACCTAAAACGAACAGAAATTACAATAAATAACGGAGTCAAACTCAAAACAAGCAGAAATTAACATGAGTAGGGCTCAAAACTTCAATGTCATCCCAAGGCCAGAACATAATTTACACTTTACTGAAAAAAATTACAAATGAATGTGCATTGTCAGTTTAATATATATATACTGATATTTAGCAGTCAAAATGTTAATATTATTGGATTTATTAAAGTTATAAAAGTAAAAACATTTATATTTTTTCAGTAAAGAGCAAATTATGTTCTTGATTCATATAATTTGTAAAAAGAGTTCAAGATAAATCTTTGAAATAATTTTTTTTGGATTTGTCACGAAACGCCCAAAACTATCATTTTCAATGAAAATTTCAATTGCTAGCTTCAAGCATTTTCCAGTTTTTGTAATTTTATTCACACAGTTTTTTATTGGAGACCCATTCTGCTACTTCCTCTGCTACTGTTTTATGTTTTTTGTAATTTTATTCACACAGTTTTCCAACCTATTGGAAACCCTTCTGCTACTTCCTGTGCTACTTTTTTAGGTTTTTGGTAATTTTATTCATTCAGTTTTTTAACCTATTGAAGACCCTTGTGCTACATCCTCTGCTACTGCTTTACGTTCTTTTATGACTTTTAATTTGCTGAGAACTGTACTTTTACTTGAAAGAAACACCATTGCTAATAAAACTGTCAAATTCCAGTTTGTATTGTTCTCTACATTGCTCCCCAGGAGAATTATTGGAATTATTGGTTCAAAATTTGCCGTAGTTTTTTCAATTTTCAGCGTTGTTACCTGTAAATATCCTCATGTTTATCAACCTTTCCAACTTCTCACTTCTAAGAACAGGTAAAGAAAATAACTCAACAAAAAACTCGAACCAAACTCTAAAATAAAATAAACCATATAACCACCATAAATCATAAAAGTGACACCATAAAAAAAACTTAGCCCTAAACACACCTTGAACCAAGCAGTTATGGATATCGCAGTTGAAATCAATGGTTTTAGCCTGATTTAATATCAAACACAATATATATATTTAGTAAACTGTAAGTTCTTCTTTTTACTTTATCTCTTTTATATTCGATTTTTTTTCTGTTTCGTTGTTTCCATTTCATTGTTTCAATAAGCGAAACAATTACCATCTTTCCTTTGTTTCTTGGTTTTCAATATTTTTATTGGTTTCTAATCTTCTTTTTGGTTTGATTTTCTATTTTTTCCTAGGCCACTACTAAACCTGTCCAAAGTTCATCTTTGAAATATATTAAATAAAAAAACAAGTTTTTTCAACTGAAAGTAAGGAGTGACATCAAAACTTGGAACGAACAGAAATTATGCCGTATATGACAGGGACTGTCCCATCCTCAACACCTCGCTCTTTACGCTAAAAATAGACTCTGTCAGTAGTAGGGGGAAGGGTGCTAGTCTGACAGGGAGAAGATCACGATCCTATTTCTATTACTAACAGGCTAGAGGGCTAGAATACAAACAGGAGTGACATCACTTGACCTCCATGAAACAACCGACGCCATATCTGTTTTTGTTATGATTCAAACTGTATAAGTTGATTGCGCTTCATGAGTAATATATCAGTTCTTTTGAAGCACAGTTGCCAAACATAGGAACCGTCAGTGATTAAATGACATTTTAGGGGATTATTTGGGCGAAACAGATTGAGTAATTTGAGAGAGATTATTTGGGACAACATATTGAGACATTTTAGGGATTATTTGGACAAGAAAATGTTAGAATTTCTAGGTTTCGGTCGATATAATACACAAGTTCCAATTTTCAATATAAAGGTTCCATTAAGAGTTATAAATGTGTAAGAAAAAATTTATTAGAACATCTTTCAGACCTCATTTTTGAGAGTTAGACAAGCGAACAAATTGAACATTCAATTCTGACACTTTCTTGCTTAACATTATCAAATATGACAATTTAGAATGATATCTTTTTAAAAGTTCCCCATGGTCTAAATGTTTCCCGATTATGACCTCTTTATTTACTAACCTTAGGCACTTCCACTTCAACTGTTCAAGCAAAAATCCAGCAATAAAATCAATATTAAAAAGAAAGTTATCACCATTTAAAAAATTATGCTCGTCGAAACCTCTATTTCCAAACACATTTTTACCAACTAATTTAAACGGGTAGAAAATGTGATATAGATTGAAGACGATCGTGCAACGTTGAATTATTGCTTATTCTTAATGTGCGAACTTGACACAAAAATTAAACTTCAGGTGAATGTATGGAGTTAAAACTTTGTTCATTTCAAGCCTTTTATCGTCATATCTTTTATTATTTTTGCCGATCGAGTTCAGAAGGACATTTGAGGTGAAGTTTTATTTTTAAGATGGGTTTGAAAAAAAAAGTTAATAATTGAAATGAGAGCAGTTACTTTTACCACTGGATCAAAGAAGAATCTTCACATGTATTTTAATGTTATATTTATTGAGATTACGCTCTTTTGAGGGGGCACAACGAAATGTTGGACAAATTTAGTAACTGAACTTAGTGATTTGATGAGTTTGGGCTTAGAAATAATGCCTGAAAGGCCTTATTGTTCCCCTCATGAAAATTTAGGGTAATGAGAGATTACGCTCTTTTGGGGGGCACAGCGAAATAATGTACAAATTTAGTAACTGAATTTTATGATAGGATGAGTTTTGGCTTATAAATAACGTCTAAAAGGCCTTATTTTTCTCCTTATGTTAATTTTGGGTAACGAGAAATTACGCTCTTTTCGAGGGCACAACAATATGTTGGACGATTTTAGTAACTGGATTTAATGATTTGATGAGAAATGATGATTTGCACAACGAAATAATGCCTGAAAGGCCTTATTAATCCCCTCATGAAAATTTAGGGTAATGAGAAATTACGCTCTTTTGGGGGGCAAAACAAAATGTTGGACAAATTTAGTAACTGAATTTAGTGATTTGATAGATTTGGGCTTATAAATAACGTCTAAAAGGCCTTATTTTTCCCCTCATATAAATTTAGGGTAATGACAGATTACGCTCTTTTGGGGAGGAAAACGAAATGTTGGACAAATTTAGTAACTGTATTTAGTGACTTGATGAGTTTAGGCTTATAAATAATGCCCGAAAGGCCTTATTTTTCCCTTCGTGTAAATTTAGGGTAATGAGAGATTAAGCTCTTTTTGGAAGGGGGGGGGGACAACAAAATCTCGGACAAATTTAGTAACTGAATTTAGCGCTTCGTCAATGACTTTAGAATAATATAAGCTTTCAAGTGGCATTTTATAGTAAGATTCGGGGATTGAGTTGGGCTTGGATCCTCCACCACGAATAGGATAATTTGGTCACGGAGCAACACTGATTTTAGCCATGTTTTTTCGCTATGTCGATGATTTTAGTTTATTATAAGCGTTCAAGTACCACTTAATAGTAGGATTCGGGAGTTGAGTTGGGCTGAGATCCTCCCACACAAAGAGGATAATTTGGTTGCGGGGGTGACACCTTGATTTTTGTCATCTTTTTTTTGCTTTGTCGATGATTTTAGTTTAATATAAACTTTCAAGTACCACTTCATAGGTAGATTGGGGGGTTGACTTGGGCTTGGATCGTCCCACACAAATAGGATAATTTCTTTGCGGGGGCAACAAATTGATTTTTGTCATGTTTTTTTCGTTTTGTAGATGATTATATTTTATTATAATTTTTCAAGTACCACTTCATAGTAATATTTGGGGGGTTGAGTTGGGGTAAGATCCTCCCACACAGACTTATTGGTTACTTTTAAAGTACCGAGGACAGTGAAAATAAAATATGTTGTTCAAATGGGTTAGTGTGATGTTTGCATTGAATATGCTAATAAGTTGTTGAATATGCTTTTAAAATTTCCATGGAAAAGTACCATCACCTTATTGGTTACTGTTAAAGTACAGAGGACTGTGAAAATTAAATCTCTTGTTTGAATGGGTTGTTTGAATTTAATGTGCTAATAGGATGCTGAATAGAGTTTTTAGGTATCCATGAAAAAGTTCCATCGCCCTGTTGGTTACTGTTAGATCACCGAGTACAGTGTAAATAAGGCCACCTGAGGGAAACAAAGGTACGTTTTATCAAGAAAATATCTGAAAGTGTTTAAGCTATAGAATGAATGGTTTACAATAAAACACAAAATACTTTTACTACTACTACTAACAACCCACTCGTTTTATCAAGAAAATATCTGAAAATATTTAAGGTATAGTTTAAATTGTTTACATAAACATGAAAATAGAACTACTGTTGACAACTCGCTGTAACATAAAGTGACCTGAGGTCAATACAGACACATTTTATCAAGAAAATATCTAAAAATGTCTAAGTTATAGCATGAATGCCTTGCAAAAAAAGGTGAAAATGCAACTACTACTAACAACTCCCTGCACTACCAAGCCACCGGAGGGAAACAAAGGTACTTTTTATCAAGAAAATATCTGAAAATGTTTAAGCATAGAATGAAGGGTTTACAATAAAACCCGAAAATACTATTACTACTACTAACAACCCAATCGTTTCATCAAGAAAATATATGAAAATGTTTATGGTATAGTACATATCGCTACTGACAACTCGCTGTAACATAAAGCCACCTGATATCAATACAGATACGTTTTACCAAGAAAAATATCTAAAAATGTTTAAGGTATAGTATGATTGCCGTGCAAAAAAAGGGTAAAAATACAACTAGTACTAACAACTTACTGCACTACCAGGCCACATGAGGGAAACAAAGGTACGTTTTATCAAGAAAATATCTGAAAATATTTAAGGCATAGTACAAATGACTTACAAAAAAACATGAAAATAGAACTACTACTAACAACTCGCTCTAACATTAAGCCAGGGGAAAATTCAGAAGCAGTAGCGCTATTCTTTTTTTTCTTTTTCTGACTTTCAATTTTTTGGCCTTGGAAAATTATTTTTTATTAATGCGGATGTATCAATGGTACTCTATGGCTGCTCAGAGACACTACGCACCTGTTCCAGTGGTACTCTATGGTACGTTATCGAAACTACCTAGTTTAATGCATGTATTAAATCAGTATTTTTCATACATTGGAACGATTAACACCTGCATAATATTCAAAAGTGATAATGAATTATTCGAAGAAAGTTTGTACGCATGATAGAATTATCGTTGCGTTGAATGCTGACAAGGAGAAGTATTTGAACTATGAAAAAAGTACAAGTGGTAACACTATTGAAAATGTATGCATGCATTGTCATGAAAGCGAGAGTTTAGGTTTCTTTGGAGAACCCAAAGCATTCTAAAATGGTGATGGTGGATATGCGAGAGTGAGATATCCGGAGATAATACTGCTCAAAGAGAATTCCAACATAAAAATAATAGTTGACGATGAGGGGCAACTTCTTGCTTATGGTTCTGGTAATACGTGCCTATTGATAGATCCTATCGTCATCTTTCTGGTATTAGTATTCAACGGAAACTAAAAAGAAGACAGGCATACTCTTCTAGCAACATTATAAGCCATATCATGTCCACGTGCCAAAATTGTTATCTGTTTAAAAATAATTTGACAAGAGACAATGATATCACAGGCAAAATAAAAAGGGAATTGGCAGACAATATTACTAATGAATATAAAAATGAATTAACGGAACATAAAGCGCATTCGAACATTGTTGCTACTATTGATCATATAGTCAATGAACCCAATAATATCGAAGATGCAACACATATTGAACTTGTAGAAGACACCTCTGTAAAAATTGTGTATGATTGAAAATGGATTAATGATTATTCTACCGGTTATGAACTAAGAGAAGAGAGTAACTTTAGTATCAAGAGAGAATATTATGAATTATTCTATGGAACAGTTTCAAAATGTACAAAGATGGTCAATGATACTAATAATGTATAAAATGCATGTAATATATTTTCATTTTAATATTCTACATGTCGTTATTTCAATGCAAACAATTTATGCATTACTTTGTTATATTTCCTTTCTTTTAGGGTGCTCTAGCAAGTCAACCGTTTAGAATGTTTATTAAAAAGTCAGAGATGTAAGAAAAGGAATTTTCAGAGATAAAGATACTGCTAGCAGGCTCATATTGGGATATATTTGAAACTGAGATAGGTTAACAGAACTTATACCAAAGCCTGTGCATACCCCAATACTAATCAATACTCTTCAGAAGACATTACTCTATCGTTTCTCTCATATGGGATGTCACTTTATAACTTAGAATGGACATTATTTTATTAATTTTGACTTTATACATGTCCCAAACACCAAGCAATACTTTTTAAATGATATTATTTTATCATTTCCATCACACATTTTTAAATTTATGCACATATATCATCTGTACTCTATGCTTGCACACAGACGCTACGCGGATGTCCCAATGGTACTCTATGGAATCTTATCGACACTACCCAGTTTATTGTATGGAATAAACCGCAATTTTCACACAATGGAGGGATAAACACCTGCATCTTATTTTTTTAAATGAAAATGAATTATTCTAAGGGTGTGTTATGTTTGTTAGAGCGGCAGAAACGTGATATATTTATTCAACTTAAGCCCTTATTCAGCTATAATAAATTTTGGTTTGATTGACTCAGAATATATTGGACCGAAATATTCCTCAACTGTGGTTATTTTCGAAGCGGCTTTTTTGTTACTAGATGAACAATACCGTGAAGTTTATAGCTATAAATGGAATATCAAATATAATATGTTTAGTTACGATAAAAAAAGATGGTGTCTAACGTAAAATTTTATAAATCGAAACAGTTTTTACGGTAAAACCATAGGACCACGTAATGAAAATGGTTATGAAATAAAACATGTACAAGAGGAAATTAAGGAAATATGTAATTTTTTCAGTTTGCCAGCTATTTTTGTTAAAACAAAAGTGCCGACTGATAAACTCTTACTAGGAAAATGTGATAAAGACATACCATTATTCAACTTAGAAGACTTCAAATGTGAGAAATACCTGCATTCAGTTCATGATCTGAAAGATGAAGTTAGATATTTCGCTCAATGGGTACCTGAAAAGATACCTGACACGGAAAAATGCATCATATATTTAAAGATCTAAACTCCTGCTCCTTTTTCTAAATGAATTAAAAAAAAATTTAATATTTAAATATGTATATTTTTCAAAATATTTATGTTTGTTGAATATATTTCTTAAGCAATAAAAATGTTTTACCTTACTTTCCATTTTCATCTACGACTTATAATTCATGTTTAGCTCTAGGATACCGTTTGAAACATAAAGGAACATTTTTTTTCTGAAAATTGAAATAAACTTCTCAAATACAAGGGGCATAGTGAGAAGTGCTACCCTTTCACTACCTCAACTGCTACCATCTTTACACTTACAGTTATGCATGTCACTTTACACCTATGATTATAGATAGCAGCAAACTCGCTCAGGTACATGGGTATAGTGAGAGAGACATGCAAAAAAGTTATGTTTATTTAAGCTCACATAGCGCAGCGCTGCGCGCTCACTGCGGACCTGCAGAAAAAAAAAGTTCCTTCATGTTTCAAACGATATCCTACAGCTAAACATGATGTATATGTCGTATATGAAAATAGAAAGTAAGCTAGAACATGTTTATTGGTTAAAAAATATATTCAACAAACATAAAATATTTGTAAAAATATTTATATTTACATATTTCAAAAAAGCTTTATCCATTTGATAGAGGGAGCTGGAGTTTAGATCTTTGGATATCTGATGTATTTTTCCATGTCAGGTATCTTTTCAGGTACCCATTGAGCGAAATATCTGACTTCATCTTCCGGATCATGCACTGAATACAGGTATTTCTCATATTTGAAGTCTTCAAAGATGCAGTTGATTATCCTTCTAATGTGGAAAATTACTGATTTAATCCCTAAAATAAACTAGGTAGTGTTGACAACTAGCCATTGAGTACCACTGTGACAGTCGCGTAGTGTCTCTGTGCAAGCATAGAGTACAAATGACGTATGTGCATAAATTTGAAAATATGTGAGAGATATGATAGAATAAGTTCGTTTTAAAAATATTGCTTAGTATTGGGGATATGTATAAAGTCAAAATAAATCAAAGTAATGTCCATTCTAAGTGATGATGTGACATCCCATATGAGAGAAACGATATAATAATGTCTTTTGAAAAGTATTGCTTAGTATTGGGGTATGCACAGACTTTGGTATAGGTTCTGTTAACCTATATCAGTTTCTAATATATCCCCATATTAGCCTGTTAGCATTATCTTTATCTATAAAAATCCTTTTCTTACATCTCTGACTTTTTAATAAATTTTCTAAACGGTTGACTTGCTAGCGTACCCTAAAAGAAAGGAAATATAACAAAGTAATGCATTAGTTGTATTAATTGAAATACTGAGATTTAGAATATTAAAATGAAAATATATTACATACATTATTATACATTATTGATATCATTGACCAACTTTGGGCATTTTGAATCTGTTGGATTTATTAATTCATCATGTTCTCTCTTGCAACTAAAGTTACTCTCTTCTCTTAGTTCATAACCAGTAGAATAATCGTTAATCCATTTTGAGTCATACACAATTTTTACAGAGGTGTCATCTACAGGTTCAATATGTTTTACATCTTTGATATTATTGGGTTCATTGACTATATGATCAGTAGTAGCATCAGTCTTCACATGCGTTTTATTTTTAGTCAATTCATTTTTATATTAATTAGTAATATTTTGTGCCAATGCCCTTTTTATTTTTCATATGATATCACTGTCTATTATCACATTATTTTTACACAGATAAAAATTCTGGCACGTAGACATGATATGGTTTATAATGTTGTTAGAAGAGTATGCCTGTCATCATTTTACCTTCCGTTGAGTACCAATACCAGAAAGATGACGATAGGATCTATCAATAGGTAACGTATAACCAGAACCATAAGCTAGAAGTTGCCCCTTATCGTCAACTATTATTTATATGTTGGCATTCTCTTTAAGCAGTATCATATCCGGCTATCTCACTCTCGTATATCCATCATCGCGATTGTAGAATGCTTTGGGTACTCCAAAGAAATCTAAACTCTCGCTGTCATGACAACGCGTGCATACATTTCCAATAGCGTTACCACTTGTACTTGTTTCATAGTTCAAATACTTCTCCTTATGAGCATTCAATGCAACGATGATTGTATCATGCGTGCATAGTTTCCTCGAATAATTCATTATCACTTTTTAAATATGATGCAGGTGTTTATCCTTCCAATGTGAGCAAATTACTGAATTAATACAAGCAATAAACTAGGAAGTGTCGATAACCTACCATAGAGTACCACTGGGACATGCGCTTAGTGTCTATGAACAGCCATAGAGTACCATTGATACTTCCGAATTAATAAACAATAATTTTCCAAGTCCAAGAAATTCCAAGTCAGAAAAGAAAAAAAATAGTGCTACTACTTCTGAATTTTTCCCTGGCTTTATGTTACAGCGAGTTGTTAGTAGTAGTTCCATTTTTGTGTTTTTTTGTAAGTCATTTGTACTATACCTTAAACATTTTCAGATATTTTTCTTGGTAAAACATATCTGTATTGACCTTAGGTGGCTTTATGTTACAGCGAATTGTCAGTAGTAGTTCTATTTCATGTTTTTGTATACCATTTGTGCTATACCTTAAAATTTTGAGATATTTTCTTGATAAAACTATTTGGTTGTTAGCAGTAGTAATAGTATCTTCGGGTTTTTTTTGTAAACCTTTCATTTTATAGCTTAAACATTTTCATATATTTTCTTGATAAAACATACCTTTGTTTCCCTAAGGTGGCTTGGTAGTGCAGTGAGTTGTTAGCAGTAGTTGTATTTTCACCTTGTTTTTATTGCAAGGCATTCATACTATACCTCAGACATTCTTAGATATTTTCTTGATAAAACGTATCTGTATTGACCTCAGGTCGCTATATGTTACAGCGAGTTGTCAGTAGTAGTTCTATTTTCATGCTTTTGTAAACCATTTGTACTATACCATAAACATTTTCAGATATTTTCTTGATAAAATGAAGTGGGTTGTTAGTAGTAGTAATAGTATTTCGTGTTTTATTTTAATCCATTATACTATAGCTTAAACACTATCAGACATTTTTCGATAAAACTTACCTTTGTTTCCCTCTGGTGGCCTTATTTACACTGTACTCGGTGACTTAACAGTAACCAGCAAGGCGATGGAACTTTTTTATGGATACCTAAAAAGCCCGTTCAACAACCCAGTAGCACATTAAATTCAAACAACCCATTCAAACAAACGATTTCATTTTCACTGTCCTCGGTGTTTTAACAGTAACCACTAAAGTGATGGTACTTGTCCATGGATATCTAAAAAGCCTATTCAACAGTTCATTAGCATACTCAATTCAAACATCACACTACCCTATTTGAACAACAGATTATATTTTCACTGCCCTTGGTACTTTAACTGTAAGCAATAATTCGGTGTGGGTGGATCTTACTCAAACTCAACCCCCCGAATCTTACTATGAATAGGTACTTGAAAGTTTATAATAAACTATAATCATCGACAAAACGAAAAAAACATTAAACAAATCAATGTGCTGCCCCCGCAATAAAATTATCCTATTTGTGTGGGAGGATTCCAGCCCAAGTCAGCCCCCGAATCACACTATGAAGTGGTACTTGGAAGTTTATATTAAACTAAAATCATCAACAAAGCAAAACAAAACATGACAAAAAGGAAGTTGTCGCCCCCGCAACCAAATTATCCTATTGGTGTGGGAGGATCATAGCCCAACTCAACCACCGAATCTTACTATGAAGTGGTACTTCAAAGTTCATATTAAACTAAAAAAATCGACACAGGAAAAAAAAACAATAAAAAACAATCAAAGTGTTGCCCCGCAATCAATTTATCCTATTCTTTTTGGAGGATTTCATCCCAGCGCGACTCTCGAATCTTACTATAAAATGATAATTTAAAGCTTATGTTAAGCCAAAATCATAGACAAAGCAAAAAACAAAATAAACAAAAAGAATGACAAAAATCAGAGTGTTGCCCCCGCAACCAAACTATCTTATTTGTATGGGAGGATCCCACCCGAGCTCAATCCCCGAATCTTACTATGAAGTGGTACTTGAAAGTTTATAATAAACTAAAATCATCGACATAGCGAAAAAAACATGACAAAAATCAGTAATAACCCACAACCAAATTATCCTATTTGTATCCTATTTCTATTAAACAAAAAGAATGACATAAAACAGAGTGTTGCCCCCGCAACCAAACTATCTTATTTGTATGGGAGGATCCCACCCAAACTCAACCCCCGAATCTTACTATGACGTGGTACTTGAAAGTTTATATTAAACTAAAATCATCGACGAAGCGCTAAATTCAGTTGCTAAATTTGTCCGACATTTTGTTCCCCCCCCCCTCCCAAAAGAGAGAGTAATCTCTTATTACCCCAAATTTACAAGAAGGGAAAAATAAGGCCGTTCGGGCATTATTTATAAGCCCAAACTCATCAAATAACTAAACACAGTTACTAAATTTGTCCAACATTTCGTTGTCCCCCCCAAAAGAGCGTAATTTTTCGTTACCCAGAATTTACACGAGGAGAAAAATAAGGCCTTTTAGGCGTTATATATGAGCCTAAACCCATCAAATCATTAAATTCATTTCATAAATTTGTCCAACTTTTCGTTTTGCCACCCAAAAGAGCGTAATCTCTCATTACCCTAAATTTTCATGAGGGGAACAATAAGGTCTTTCAGATATTATTTGTAAGCCCAAACTCATCCAATCACTAAATTCAATTACTAGATTTATCCAACATTTCGTTGTGCCCCTTCAAAAGAGCGTAATCTAACTAAATGTAACATTAAAATATATGCGAAGATTCTTCTTTGATCCGGTGGCAAAGTAACTGCTCTCATTTCAATTAATAACTATATTTTTTTTTAAACCCATCTTAAAAATAAAACTTCACCTCAAATGTCCTTCTGAACTCGATCCGCAAAAATAATAAAAAATGTGAAAAAAAAGGCTTAAAATGAACAAAGTTTAAACTCTGTAGATTCACCTAAAATTTAATTTTTGTGTCAAGTTCGCACATTAAGAATAAGCAATAATTCAACGTTGCACGATCGTCTTCAATCTATATCACATTTTCTACCAGTTCAGAAATTAAATAAAAAAACAAATTTGTTTTAACTGAAAGTAAGGAATGACATTAAAACTTAAAACGAGCAGAAATTATTCCGTATATGGAAGGGGCTGTCCCCTCCTCAACGCCTTGCTCTTTACGCTAAAGTTTTTCTTATTTTAACAAATAGAGTTATGAGAAAGATTCAAAATTTAGCGTAAAGAGTAAGGCGTTGAGGAGGGGACAGCCTCTTCCATATACGGAATAATTTCTGCTCGTTTTAAGTTGTAATGTCGCTCCTTACTTTCAGTTAAAAAAAACTTGTTTTTTTTAAAATTTAATTGTGTATATGAGGGGACTACTCCTTCTTCAACCCTCACTCTTTAAACTAAAATTTGACTTTTTGTCACAATTCTAGAAGAAAGACTGGTCAATGAATTTTAAGATTTAATCTTCAAGAGCAGGGGTTGAGGAAGGGGTAGCTCCCCCCATATACAATGTATGTTCTGTTTGTTTTGGGTTATAATGCAAATCCTTACTTTTAGTTGATTTTTTTATTATTTTATAAATTACTAAGACGTTTATTAATCGGTAATTGGTAACACAGCACGTCGGATTACCACCAGCAGGAGATATCCAGCGTTGAGGGCTTAAAGGATCGCTTTGTAAGGCGCTGCACCTCCATTTGGAGCGAGCGGAGTTTTTCTACGCATGTCACTATGAAAATTCCAATTAAAAATGGTGTAATAGGCTTAATAAGATATTACTAGGGGTAAATGATCCTAAAAGTATTAGGGTAAGGGAGCTATGACATTTGCTAATAAGATATCTGTATACCTCGACTGTAAAGTACTTTTTTTCTCATAAATATGGTGCAAAAGTTCTTATTTATCTTGAAGTACAAAGGACAACAAAACCAAAAAAATCCTTAAATCTGTTTTACGCCTATTCATTTCTAAAAAGAGTAGTTGTCTACAAATCTTATTTTAGTTCTTTCAAAACTATGAATTCTTTTGACAGCATCCCACTTTCGTCGGTGTTGTCACAATAAACCGAGAAACTAAATAGGCGAAACTACATGATTAAAATTGACAATTCTTTCCGCCTTAAAAATTCAAACATAAACAATTTGTAGATTCTCAAAGACAAGTATATCTCCAAGGGAAAACTCCATTCATTTAGCTTTTTGGTTAGACTATTTTAGCTTATATTTTTAGCTTATTTTTTGCTTATTTTTTGCTGATTTTTCACTCATGTTTCTTTTTTTATTTATTGCCCCCTAAATTAAAAAAAATATATATACATTACTGTATATGGAGCTGTATTTCACCAAATTCGAACTCCCCGTTTTTCCTAATTTTTTTTTCAGATGTCTGTGGTTTACACTCAACGTGGTTCACGCCTCGCTCTTTACGCTAAAGTTTGACTTTTTCACAACTCTGTTTTTTAACAATAAAAACTTTAGCGTAAAGAGCGAGGCGTTGAGGAGGGCACAGTCCCTTTCATATATGGAATCGGGGGTTTTGGGGGGCGGCAGCCCCAACTTTACCTCCTAATCCCTGTACGTTTTAAAGTTCGAACGAGTGATTCAGCCTCTTTAGCTCTTTAGAAAACATAGTTTTTTCAAATAATTTCTGCACGTTTTTTTACAGTTTATTACTTACTATTGCTTGACTAACTGTTAGCAGATCGTATCAGGACTTAAAGTTAGGGGGCTGCCGCCCCCCCAACCCCCCCCTTTTGTATATTCTTGTTTTAAGGCTTTTAATTCCTGAATACTCAAATCAAATGCACAGTAAGATTATTTTTTTTCAACTTTTCTTCGAGCATGCGGGTATACGGTATGTTATCAAAGCAGTGAAGACTTACTTGTAAGCAGAAGGCCGACTTTGATATTCTTCTGGAGACGCCTGTTGAGCCGAAGGATTTAATAGATTGGATTTAAAATAGAAACTGAGTTTCTTTTTTAAACTTTAAATTTAAGAGATACTACTTTAAATTAAATATATAAAAATTTATTCTGACAGGGAATCGAACCCGGGTCTTCCGCTTGAAAGACCGGAATACTGACCACGGCACTATCAGAGACTTGTTTAGTTATTTTTATTGGCTGAGCGACAGAAAAAACCGTTAAAGTATGATTTTCGTTTTTCGACAAAAAAAAACTTCTGGGAAAGAGTTGGAATTTTTGGAAGCTTGCAGTCGGTCTTTCCAGGTTAAGAGGACTATTTTGATCTAATTTAAGAATGAAATACTATGCTTTTAGGAATTTCAAAAATTAAAATGGGCTCTTATAGGAAAACGAGGTTTTTCGTAAATGTAAATTCAGGGGATAATGTTTTCGGTCTGAAATTATCAAAAGGCCCTAACAGGTCGAATTCCAGTTCGATTGAGTTCTCATTCACCCTGATCCGTTGCCAACTGTGGCCTGTAGGCGTGGCTAAAAAAAAATGAAGAACATTACGTGGCTATATTTGGTTTTTGGAAAACAAAGAAGAAGTGATCGGATTGAGCTGAAATTCTGAGGATACGCTCCCGGGCCCTTTCCAATATTATATTTTAAATTTCAGCCCGATCAGACAACGTTAAAGGGGGGCAGATGTGGGAGGGTCAAAACTTCCGGCCCACTTTCCCCCATGAAGATAAAGCCGGGGGGGGGGGCGGGGAAATTTTGCATGTTTCTTAGTTTGAGCTTAGGCTACAAAATGCGATCACCGCCATCTCTCTGCGACCGCTATGACCGGAAATGGTTTAACATTGTTGTGGGTCGCCTCTTTAAAGAGGCAAAAGTGTGCCTCCTTGATCAAGTAAAATTATAGCTCTTGAACTGTTAGTTTCCTGAATGAGGTTTCAAGCCTTATTAGAAACTTCAGCAAGGGGTTGTATGAAAAGAGAGAAAGTTTATATCCAAATTATTTGACAGTAAGAATCATGGGACTTGACCAAGCAGTGAAAGAGGAATTTCAAATTAAAAAAGGAAGGGTATGCTTAAGCTTCCTTAAAACAACAAAGACTCTCGCGTATCTTCTTTTTAATCAGATCGATGTGACGTTTGAAAGACAGGTTTTCGTCAATAAGAATACCCAAGAATCGAAAATACCCATCAACCTAATTAAAAAAAGAGTAAACATTTAAGACACAAGCTTTTAAAGAAATTACTGTTAAATGGGCAACTCCTACACCCCTAGTTTATCAGAAAATTATATCGATTTAACCGATCAGAATTAATGCAAAATTCCATCAATCATAGCATCTAATGGGAAGATTTTGAATATCAAAAGACCCTACTGATCAAAAATTAGATTTGGGAAATATCTTGCATATCACATTTAGTCAATCAATACCATTAATAAAAAGAGGAATTACATCCAGAGAAGGTGATAGATTTTACTCGTCCATCAGCTCAAGGTCATCAATCACGTTGCTTATTACATACTAGGTGATGTCAGGTCAACGTTCACGAGAATAGGAGAAGGATCTATCATTATCTGTCGTGGTATACTTTTATCTCTGGCAATGTACTATTTTGCCATCCCTTGTAAGGAAAATTATTGCTTGGTAAAGGGATATGGGTCATTTATCTAGGGGAAACTTTAGTGATGGAGTTTGATGGATACTCACAGAGATTACCCATTTATATAAAAAAAAGAAATGTTTTCCTATTAATATTTGGCATGGTGTTACCTTAGATGTAAGAAAATCGGATTCTTTTTGGGGGATGTATAGCCCTCCAAATAAAAGGTAAAATGATAAAACGACAAAAATAAATAAGTTAAAGAATGAATGCAAATACATAAATTAAAATATTAATAAATAATAAAAATAAAATGGAATATATGGTCTCTGCTATAATGCACCATGATTGAAGTAGTTCAATGAGAATAAGAAAGGACAATTAACACTTTTAATCTTGGTTTGTTTTGGTTTAGTCCAGTAAATCTACGGAAAAAATCTATGATCTGGGAAAAAGTTGCAATATAAATGATTTTTACACCATTTTGTAGAGAAAAAAAAATTCTATATAGTATACCAAAAGTCCCCAAAAATCCCTTCGGCAGAACAGAGTGAAAAACGGGGGGAAAGGGGAAAATTTGAAAATCTATGACCGGTAGTTTTTGATGCTGAGATTGGCATTCCTGATGGTCTTGGGTCCAAGAAGATCGAATATGCGTTTTTTATTGCTGTGTAGAATAACCGTTTTTTATTGCTGTATAATAAGTCGTTCCCCCGTTTCCCCACTTACTGGGGGAAAAGAGGTGGTAAATAAAGATCCTGTACAGGAGTCTATAAGACTTGTTTTCTGGGGTTTCCCAGTGCGAGAAGAATGAACACTTTACTTTGATTGCTCTGTCATTAGCCTTTCCCCCTGTTTAACCTGTTACGAGGGAAAAAGAGGGGGAAATCAAGATATCCTCTAAAAGGAAAAGATAGGTAGACGGCTCTTTAGAATTTGGAGAGGAGACAAAGGTCTATCAACTCGGTTTTAAAACCCTCTAATATGGTTTTGCTTCTCTTTTCCTGTTTGCTGGAGATTCACTACCTACTGGTAGGTTCAATCGGTCAAGCAATAATGGAGGCTTGTCGTCCCCGATTTTGCTCGCTCCTTTACAAGTATACCTTGGAGTCCAGCTACACCACTAATCTGGTTCACGTTTTCTCATCTACCAGATAAATAGGCTAGGTTTTTCTACTTCTTACTCGAAGTGCTTCGATTCAAGCGTTCTGCCGCAGTAACTCATGGTACAGAATTTCCAGGGATGACTTCTAAAACGTTCATCCAGTTCATTGGCGACAATGTCGACCAGAACATTTGCACTATCGACGGAAAAGGTACTTTCCATGGGATGGGCATGCTAGCTGCTGCCACACCAAGCCTACCCAAATTTCCAATCATAATTGAAAGAGCAGTTGTAAACCTTGAAGTACTCCAGCAGGTTGGACAATTGCCTTTCTTCTTCTACAACAGAAGCCAGCAGGAGAACAGTCTTGTGTACAAACACAGGCCGACCATCACCTTTGACTACAAGATCGATGGCATTGACCTACTATGGCACGCAAGCTGGATACATGACACGAAACGAGTCGGATGGAGTGGATTTATGCAAGCAATTCAACCTGGGTCACACAAAGGCGCTTCAACGATTTCTTTTCTGCCCATGATCGACTAAAATCCCTCCGATCTTTCTTGTGTATTAATTTAAAGACTTTTTTCCAATAATAAGTTTTTCAAAGAAAAGTAAAGAACTCTATTAAACAAAAAATGAGTAAAAATAAAATAAAATAATCTACCAAGCGTGAAACTACCACAAATCAGCATCGATAAATAAATGAAACCCAAAACGAACAGAAATTACAATAAATAACCGAGTCAAACTCAAAACGAGCAGAAATTAACATAAGTTGGGCGCAAAACCCCTATGCCTTCCCAAGGCCAGAACAAAATTTGCACTTTACTGAAAAAATATAAATGTTTTTACTTTTATAACTTTAATAAATCAAATAATATTAACATTTTGGTTACTAAATATCAGTATATGTATATTAAACTGACAATACACATTCATTTGTATTTCTTCAGTAAAGTACAAATTTTGTTCTGACAAATTTTTGTTCGTTTTATATTGACATGGTCTTTTCAGGGAAAAAGAAAATATTACTTTAAATATTTTTATTTGTTTAAGACTTTATAATTCGGCCAGTTATGTGTATACTGGAGAAAATTTTTCAGCAATTTTTAACAATATACACCATTTTAAAAATCTGGACACAAACAGTACTGTTTAATTTAGTTTCATACCTCCTATAGTTGACATGAAATGGAAAACTTAATAGCCTACCATTTGCAAAAAAATCTGTTTACTTTCTTTGACAGCTTGGATACATATACGCTATTTTGATTTGGTTTAATTTTACGAGCAGAAATGAGAGGGTTGGCGTAGGAGGGTGGGGGTGGAAGGGGAATTAGTTGCCCTCAAATCACTTTCGACTATTAAAAAGGGAATCAGCCCTTTCTATTTTTAATCAAATGAGCCCTTTTCGAATTTCCCACGACAAATCCTTCGATACAAAGTGCCCTGGTCTAAACAACAACAACAACAAAAAATAAGCCATTATACTCACTTCGATATCATAGGCAGCGTGCTAGCGCTGCCTAAGTAAAGATCGATGTGGGCACAATGTGTTGTTTTTTGTTTTTTTGTTTTTTTTCCATACCCAGTCACTTCGTATCGAAGGAGTTGTCGTAGAAACTTCGAAAAGGGTTCATTCAATTGGAAATTGGAGTGGCTAGTGGCCTTTTTAATAGTCGAAAGTGATTGGAGGGCAACTAGCCCCCCCCACGCCCTTCATTCCCCCAAACACATCCAATCAAAATTTTGAGATAGCCATTTTGTTCAGCGTACTTGATTTCCAGATAGAAAATATCTTTTTGAGGAGGACACTCCCCCAAAAACCTCAGGGCAAGGGTTTTAAGTTATGCCTTGAAGGCATATAAGATATATGTTGACAATGTATAGTTTTTTTTCTTTAAAGCAGGGCACTTAATATAGAAGGGGTCTTTGTAGAGACTTCAAAAGGGGCTCATTCAATTCGAAATCGAGAGTTCTAGTGCCCTTTTTAATAGTCGAAAGTGATTGGAGGGCAACTAGCCCATCCCTCTCACGCCAATCATTCCCCCAAACATATCCAATCGAAATTTTGAGATAGAAATCGAGAGTTCTAGTGCCCTTTTTAATAGTCGAAAGTGATTGGAGGGCAACTAGCCCATCCCTCTCACGCCAATCATTCCCCCAAACATATCCAATCGAAATTTTGAGATAGCCATTTTGTTCAGCGTAGTTGATTTCCCGATAGAAAATGTGTTTTTAAGGAGGAAACTCTCCCACAACCCTCAGGGCAAGGGTTTTAAGTTATGCCCTTGGGGGATATAAGTTTTTATAGAAGGCGTTGTCGTAGAAACTTCAAAACAGGCTCATTCGATTGTAAATTCAAAGGGCTAGTTCCCTTTTTAATAGTCGAAAGTGATTGGAAGGCAACTAGCCCCCCCCCCTCACACCCGTCATTCCCCCAAACACATCCAATCAAAATTTTGAGATAGCCATTTTGTTCAGCGTAATTGATTTCCAGATAGAAAATATCTTTTGGAGGAGGACACTCCCCCAAAACGCTCAGGGTAAGGGTTTTAAGTTATTAAAACCAATGTTGATAATATACAGTTTTTTTGTTTTTTTTAAAGCACGGCACTTCATATAGAAGGGGTCGTCGTAGAGACTTCAAAAGGGGGTCATTCGATTAGAAATCGAGAGTTCTAGTGCCCTTTTTAATAGTCGAAAGTGATTGAAGGGCAACTAGCCCCCCCACGCCAATCATTCCCCCAAACATATGCATATTGAAATTTTTATATAGCCATTTTGTTCAGCGTAGTTGATTTCCAGATAGAAAAAGTGTATATGCCCTTGGGGCATATAAGGTTTTTAAAGAAGGCGTTGTCGTAGAAACTTCAAAACAGACTCATTCAATTGGAAATTCAAAGGGCTAGTGTCCTTTCTAATAGTCGAAAGTGATTGGAGGGCAACTAGCCCCCCCATGCCCTGAGGGCATATAAGGTTTTTATAGAAGGCGTTGTCGTAGAAACTTCAAAAAAGGCTCATTCGATTGGAAATTAAAGGGCTATTGCCGTTTTTAATAGTCCAAAGGGATTGGAGGGCAATTAGCCCCCCCTCCCAGGCCCATCTGTCCCCGAAACACATCCAATCCAAATTCTGAGATGGCCATTTTGTTCAACGTAGTTGATTTCTGGATAGAAAATAGGTTTTTGAGGAGGACACTCCCCCACAACACTCAGGGCAAGGGTTTTAAGTTATGTCTTGGGGGCATATAACACTTTTATAGAAGGTGTTGTCGTAGAAACTTCAAAACAAGCTTAATCGATTGGAAATTCATAGGGCTAGTGCCCTTTTTAATAGTCAAAAGTAATTGGATGGCAACTCGCCCCCCCCCCCCCACGCCCATCATTCCCGAAAACACATCCAATCAAAATTTTCAGATAGGCATTTTGTCAGCGTAGCAGATTTCCAGATAGAAAATATCTTTTTGAGAAGGACACTCCCCCCAAACCCTCAGGGCATTCGATTGGAAATTCAAAGGGCTAGTGCCCTTTTTAATAGTCAATAGGGATTCGATCGGCAACTAGGCTCATCATTCCCCCAGACACATCCAATCAAAATTTTGAGAAAGGCATTTTGTCAGCGTAGCAGATTTCCAGATAGAAAATATCTTTTTGAGAAGGACACTCCCACAAAATCCTCGGGGCATTCGATGCCCTGGGGGCAAATAAGGTTTTTATAGAAGACGTTGTCGTAGAAACTTCAAAACAGGCTCATTCGATTGGAAATTCAAATGGCGTTTGCTCTTTATAATAGTCGAAAGCGATTGGAGGGCAACAAGCCCCCCCCCTCCCCGCCCACGCCTATCATTCCCCCAAACACATCTAATAAAAATTGTGAGATAGCCATTTTGTTCAGCGTAGTTGATTTCCAGATAGAAAATATATTTTTGAGGAGGACACTCCCCCGGAACCCTCAGGGCAAATGTTTTAAGTTACGCCCTGGGGGCATATAAGGTTTTTTATAGAAGGCGTTTTCGTAGAAACTTCAAACCAGGCTCATTCGATTGGAAATTCAAAGGGCTAGTGCCATTTTAAAAGTCAAAAGGGATTGTAGGGCAACTAGCCCCCCCCCTACACCTACCATTCCCCCAAACACATCCAATCAAAATTTTGAGATAGCCATTTTGTTCAGCGTAGTTGATTTCCTGATAGAAAATGTGTTTGTTAGGAGGACACTCCCCAACAACCCTCAGGGTAAGGGTTTTAAGTTATGCCCTGGGGGCATATAAGGATGTATAAGAAGCTGTTGTCGCAGAAACTTCAAAACAGGCTCATTCGATTGGAAATTCAAAGGATTAGTTCCTTTCTTTAAAGTAGAAAGTGATTGTAGGGAAACCAGCCCCTGCGCCACACCTATCATTCCCCCAAAACCATTAAATCAAAATTTTGATACAGCTATTTTGTTCAGCGTAGTTGATTTTCAAATAGAAAATATGTTTTTTAGGAGGATCTCCCCAACAACTCTCAGGGCAAGGGTTTTATGTTATGTCCTGGGGTATATAAGGTTTTTATAGGAGGCGTTGTCATAGAAACTTCAAAAGGGGCTCATTTGATTGGAAATTCAAAGGACTAGTGCCCTTTTTGATAGTAAAAACTGATTGGATGGTAACTAGCCCCCCCCCCTCCCCACGTCCATCATTCACCCAAACACATCCAATCAAAATTTTGGGATAGCCATTTTATTTAGCGTAGGCTTGTTGATTTCCAGATAGAAAATATGTTTTTGAGAAGGACACTCCCCCACAACTCTCAGGGCGCGGGTTTTAAGTTATGCCCTGGGCGCATATAAGGTTTTTATAGAAGGCGTTGTCGAAGAAACTTCTAAAAAGGCTAATTCGATTGAAAATTCAAAGGCTAGTGCCTTTTTTAATAGTCGAAAGTGATTAGTAATATTTTTTGTTGTTGTTGTTGTTTAGACCAGGGCACTTCGTATCGAAGCAGTTGTCGTGGAAACTACGAAAGGGGCTCATTCGAATGAAAATAGAAAGGGTTGATGCCCTTTTTAATAGTCGAAAGTAATTGAAGGCCAACTAATCCCCCTTCCACTCCCACCCTCCCATTGGCCCATTATGTTTAAAAACTAAATGTTGCCTCAAGATTAAATCAAAATGCACTCTGATACTTCTAATTCCCAATAAGACATATCAGCATTATCCCAAGAAAAACTAAGGGTAATATGCTCAAACTTTTTGGGCTACTTCTTCTCTTAAAAACCAAATTAAAATAGCGAAAATGTACTAAAGATAACAAAGAGAGTAAAAAGATTTTTTTGCAATCGGTGTCAAGTTTTCCGTTTCAGGTCAACTAGAGGAGATATGAAACTAAGTTAAACAGTACTATTTGTGTCCAGATTTTTAAAATGGTGTATGTTGGTAAAAATTGCTGAAAATTTTTCTCCAGGATACAAATAACAGGCCAAACTATAAAGTCTTAAAAAACGAATAGATTTAAAGTTTTTTTTTCTTTTTCCCTGAAAAGACAATGTCAATATAAAACGAGCAGAAATTAATTTAAAAAAAATGTTTCCACAAAATAAGTTTTTCAAAGAAATGTAAAGAACTCCATTAAAACAAAAAGAGCAAAAGAAAAATCAAATAATCTACTTTTGGTTTCATTTATTTATCGATGCTGATTTGTGGTAGTTTCAAGCTTGATAGATTATTTGATTTTACTTTTGCTCATTTTTTGTTTAATGGAGTTCTTTACTTTTCTTTGAAAATCTTATTTTGTGGAAAAAGTTTTTTTTAATTAATTTACTATAAAAATATCAAGTCTTCCAATCACATTTGACTATTAAAAAGGGCACTAGGCCTTTCGATTTCCAATCAAATGAACCCTTTTAAAACGACAACGTTTTCTATAAGCACCTTATATGCCCCCAGGGCATAAATTACAACCCTTACCCTAAGGTCTGTTAGGGTGGTTGTCATCCTCTAAGACCGAATTTCTGGAACTTTCAACTACGTTAAATAACATGGCTATCTCAAAATTTTGATTGGATGTGTTTGGGGAAATGGTATTCGTGAGAGGGGTGTTAGTCACCTTCCAATTTTTTGACTATTAAAAAGGGCACAAGCCACTCCAATTTCCAATGGAATGACCGCTTTTCGAAGTTTCCACGAACACTTCTTCGATACGAAGTGCCCTGCTCTAAAGAAAAAAATTAATAAATAATACATTTTGCCAACATTGTTCTTATATACCCCCAGGGCATAACTTAAAACCATTGCCTAGAGGGTTGTGGGGGAGTGTCCTCCTCTTTACTTAGTCCCTGTTTCTTGTCTCGTTCTCGAGTGTCCCCGTTCTTTACTTAGGCAGCGCGATCCTGCTGCCTATGATTTATACAACAACTTTCTATATAAACCTTATATGCCGCCAGGGCATAACTTACAGCAATTGCACTGAGGGCTCTGAGGGGGGTTATCATCCTAAAAGACATAATTTAGTCGCTATCCAATCACTTTCAACTATTAAAAAAGGCACTAGCTCTTTCAATTTCTAATTGAAAGAGCCCTTTTGAAGTTTCTACGACGACACTTTCAATACAAACTTTATATGCCCCAGGGCATATTTTACAACCCTTGCCCTGAAGGCTGTGGGGGAAGGTGTAGTCATCCTTAAAAACCTAGTTTCCAAAACTTTAGACTACGTGGAATAAAATGGCTGTCTAAAAATTTTGATTGGATGTGTTAAGGGAAAAGCTGGGCGAGAGAGGGGGGTAGTTGCCCTCAAATCACTTTTGACTAATAAACAGGGTACTATCCCTTTGAATTTTAAATTGAATGAGCCCTTTTTCAAGTTTCTACGACAAAAATTTCATTAAAAACCTTATATGTCCCCAGGGCATAACTTATAATCCGTGCCCTGGGGGTTGTGGGGGATTGTCCTCCTCAAAAATATATTTTCTATATGAAAATCAACTAAGCTGAACGAAATAGCTATCTCAAAATTTTTATTTGATGCGTTTGGGGAAATTATGGGGGGGGGCTAGTTGCCCTCCAATCACTTTCGACTATTAAAAAGGGCACTAGCCTTTTGAATTTCCAATCAAATAAGCTATCCATTTTGTTCAGGGTAGTTCATTTCCATATAGAAAACATATTTTTGAGGAGGACACTCCCCCATAACCCTCAGGGCAAGGGTTTTAAGTTATGCCCTGGGGGTATATAAGATTTTTATTGAAATCTTTGTCATAGAAACTTGAAAAAGGGCTCCTTCGATTTGAAATCCAAAGGACTAGTACCCTTTTTAATAGTCGAAAGTGATTTGGGGGCAACTAACCGCCTTCTCATGCCCACCTTTTCCCCAAACACATCCAATCAAAATTTTTAGACAGCAATTTTATTCAACGTAGTTGAAAGTTTTGGAAATTAGGTCTTTAAGGATGACAACCCCTCCCCCCAGAGCCCTCAGGGAAAGGGTTGCAAGCTATGCCCTTGGGGCATATAAAGTTTTTATTGAAAGCGTTGTCGTAGAAAATTCAAAAGGGCTCATTTAATTGGAAAGTGAAAGGGTTACTGCCTTTTTTAATCGTTGAAAGTGATTGGATAGCGACTAACGCCCCTCTCACGCCCACCATTTTCCCAAACACATCGAATTAAAATCTTAAGATATCCATTTTGTTTAACGTAGTTGAAAGTTCTGCAAATTTTGTCTTTTAGGATGATAACCCCCTCCGAGCCCTCAGTGCAAGGATTGTAAGTTATGCCCTGGGGGAAATAAAGTTTTTATTGAAAGCGTTGTCGTAGAAACTTCAAAAGGGCTCATTCGATTGGAAATTCAAAGGGCTAGTGCCCTTTTTAATAGTCGAAAGTGATTGGAGGGCAACTAGGCCCCCCCCACACGTCCATTAGTCCCTTAAACATATCCAATCAAAATTTTCAGATAACCGTTTTGTTTAGCGTCGGTGATTTCCTGACAGCAAATATGTTTTTTAGGAGATAATTCCCCCATAACCTTCAGGGCAAATATTTAAATTTATTCCCTGGGGCCATATAAGGTTTTTATAGAAGGCGTTGTCGTAGAAACTTCAAAACAGGCTCATTCGATTGAAAATTCAAAGGGCCAGCAGCCTTTTTAATAGTCGCAAGTGATTGGAGGGCAACTAGCCCCCCCCCCCCCCGCCCATCATTCCCCCAAACACATCCAATCAAAATTTTGAGATAACCATTTTGTTCAGCGTAGTTGATTTCCAGATAGAAAATATGTTTTTGAGGAGGATATTCCCCCACATCCTCCAGGGTAAGGGTTTTAAGTTATGCCCAGGGGGCATATAAGGTTTTTATAGAAGTTGTTGTCGTAGAAACTTCAAAACAGGCTCATTCGATTGGAAATTCAAAGGGCTAGTACCCTTTTTAATTGTCGAAAGTGATTGGTGGGCAAGCAGCCCCCCCCCCCACGCCCATCATTCCCCCAAACACATCCAATCAAAATTTTGAGATAGCCATTTTGTTTCTGTGTTGTTGAATTCCAGATAGAAAATATATTTTTGAGGAGGACACTCCTCCAAAACCCTCAAGGCAAGGGTTTTAAGTTATGCCCTGGGGGTATATAAGGTATTTATAGAAGGCGTTGTCGTAGAACGTTCAAAACAGGCTCATTCGATTGGAAATTCAAATGGCTAGTACCCTTTTTAATAGTCAAAAGTGATTGGAGGGCAACTGGCCCCCCCCCCTCCCCCTACGCCAATTATTCCCCCAAACACATCCAATCAAAATTTTGAGATAGCCATCTTGTTCAGCATAGTTGATTTTCCGATAGAAAATATGTTTTTGAGGAAGACACTCCCGCACAACCAGCAGGGCAAGGGTTTTAAGTTATGCCGTAGGAGCATTTAAGGTTTTTATAGAAGCCGTTGTCGTAGAAACTTTAAAACAGGCTCATTCGACTGGAAATTCAAAGGGCTAGTACCCTTTTTAATAGTCGAAAGTGATTGGAGGGCAACCAGCCCCCCCCCCTCCCCACGCCCTTCGTTCTTCCAAACACATCCAATCAAAATTTTGAGATAGCCATTTTGTTCAGCGTAGTTGAAATCCATATAAAAAATCGTCGAAAGTGATTTGAGGGCAACTAACCCCCCTCTCAAGCCCACTTTTTCCCCAAACACATCCAATGAAAATTTTTAGATAGCCATTATATTTAACGTAGTTGAAAGTTTTGGAAATTAAGTCTTTAAGGATGACAACCCCACAGTCCTCAGGGCAAGGGTTGTAAGTTATGCCCTGTGGGCATATAAAGTTTTTATTGAAAGCGTTGTCATAGAAACTTCAAAGGGGCTCATTCAATTGGAAAAAGAAAGGGCTAGTGACGTTTTTAATAGTTGACTACCCTTTACAATAGTCAAAATTGATTGGAGGGCAACTAGCCCCCCTCCCAAACCCATCATTCCCCCGAACACACCCAATCAACATTTTGAGATTGCCATTTTGTTCAGCGTAGTTGATTTCCAGATAGAAAATATGTTTTTGAGGAGGACACTCCCCCACAACCATCAAGGCAAGGGTTTTAAGTTATGCCCTGGGGGCCTATATGGTTTTTATAGAAAGCGTTGTCGTAGAAACTTCAAAACAGGCTCATTCGATTGGAAATTCCAAGGGCTAGTACCCTTTTTAATAGTTGAAAGTGATTGGAGGGCAACTAGCCCCCCCCCCCCACGCCCTTCTTTCCCCCCAACAGAACCACTCAAAATTTTTAGATGGCCATTTTGTTCAGCGTAGTTGATTTCCAGATAGAAAATATATTTTTGAGGAGGACACTCCCCCACATCCCTCAGGGCAAGGGTCTTAAGTTAGGCCCTGGAGTTATATAAGGTTTTCAAAAAAGGCGTTGTCGTAGTAACTTCAATAAAAGCTCATTCGACTGGAAATTAAAAGGGCTAGAGCCCTTTTTAATAGTCGAAAGTAATTGGAGAGCAACTAGCCTCCCCTACATCCATCATTCCCCAAAACACATCCAATAAAAATTTTGAGATAGCCATGTTGTTCAGGGTAGTTGATTTCCAAATAGAAAACATATTTTTGAGGAGGACACTCCCCCACAACCCTCAGGGTAAGGATTATAAGTTATGCCCTGGGGGCATATAAGGTTTTTATTGAAATCTTTATCGTAAAAACTTGAAAAAGGGCTCATTCGATTTGAAATTCAAAGCGATTTGAAATTATCCTATTTAATAGTTGAAAGTGATTTGAGGGAAACTAACCCCCCTCTCACGCCCACCTTTTCTCCGAACACATCCAATAAATTTTTAGGTAGCCATTTTATTCAACGTAGTTGAAAGTTTTGGAAATTAGGTCTTTAAGGATGACAACCCCTCCCCCCACAGTCCTCAGGGCAAGGGTTGTAAGTTATGCCCTGGGGGCATATAAAGTTGTTATTGAAAGTGTTATCGAAGAAACTTCAAAGGGGTTCATTCAAATGGAAATTGAAAGGGCTAGTGCCTTTTTTTAATACTTGAAAGTGACGAGGTAGTGACTTATGCCAATGTTATGTCAATAGTTTTTCCACGAATGTCCAATTACTGATCGGAGACATGTGGTTCTTTTAACGTAGTTGAAAGTGCTGGGTATTATTCTCTTCGAATGATAACCCCCTCAGAGAAATCAGTGCAAGGATGGTCACTTATGCCCTGGGGGCATATAAAGTTTTTATTGAAATTATTTTCGTAGAAACTTCAAGAGGGCTCATTCAATTGGAAATTGAAAGGGCTAGTGCCTTTTTTAATAGTTGAATGTGATTGGATAGCGACTAATGCCCCTCTCACGCACACCATTTTCCCAAATACATCCAATCAAAATTTTAAGATATTCATTTTGTTCAACGTAATTGAATTTTCTGGAAATTAGGTCTTTTAGAATGATAACCCCCTCAGAGCCCTCAGTGCAAGGGTTGTAAGTTATGCCCTGGGGGCATATAGGTGTATATAGAAAGTTGTTGTATCTGATTTATAGAATAAATTTTAGTCTTCCTCAAATCAAATTTTTATTTACAAGATATTCTACCTATTCATGAGGTAGAAACTTTGCAAGTCACTGGCTGGACGCTGGTCTTCTTCATTATTCATCAAGAGAAGTAGAAATCTGGTAAAAACGATATGGCTGTGGCATTTCAGAACCCTTGCAGAATAGTTGAAATATCTAAGAGCTTTGTTTTTCTAACAGAATTAATAATCAAAATTAGTATTATTTTTATTCATCAAAAATTACTGTATACAAAACTTTGAATACCGTATCAAAATTCATCATTTATCTTTGAACATTAGTGCGTCGAAAAAAAACTCATTCAGGCAAACTTCAGAAGTATATAAGAACTGCGGGCCATTTCTTTTCTAAGTCACTATCATAGTCACTATCAGGCCTAACACCAAAAATAGTCTCTGCGGTCACACTGGTCGCAGGAATAGACAATAAATTGCTGGCAAGTGCGGCGACGTAGGAAATTTTATTACGATTGTGTCTTCGGAAGAGAAGAACGTTGCCGTGACCGCCGTCTTTGGTTTCTTCCTATGTCTTTAAAAGGATAAAGTATAGTGCAAATTGATTCCTGATTGGTTCAAGCTCTTCCCGACTCGCTACTCTTTTTTAAACAACCTCCTTGTTCTCTTTTTCAGTCTTCTTTTTTTGGCAAGGTTTCTTCAAACTAAAAAAAAATTCGAAGAAAATCATTTTTTCACACGACCTCCTTTCCACACCATCCAGGAGGTAGAGGTCAAGGCGCGTTTTTTTATAGAGGTATCGCCATTAGCCACTAATCCTCTGATTAATTTTCATTAAAAACAATTAGACTATGTTCAAAGACATAAGACTGAATTCAAAGACAATAATCATGATAATATTTTCGTACTCAAAACAAACTACATCCAAGATTTAATTACGGCATATCTGGTGTGTTCACAGAATTAATTTAACAGAAGTTAAGACAACTTCGACTAAGTAAACACAAATTTGACCTACTAATCAATTCTGGTGTATTTGATGTACTTGACCGAATTCCAATTTAAGAATCAATTCAAAAAACCTATGATAAATTTGTCGTATGAAAAATTCGAATGAAAATAACAAATTTGTTCTAATACTTAATTCTGGTGTAGTTGACTAAAACAAAACTGTGTGCTTAATTCAAAGAGTATCTGATTTAAAACATAACTCAAAGACAATGTTGATAAATCTGCCATAATTAAGAAAAATTTTCATGACAATTAATTTGTGTGCATCTCGTGTATTTGATAAAACTCTAGTTTGAGACTTATTTCAAACATAATTTTGAAAAGTTCGAGATAACTAATAACATATTTGTTCTAATACATAATTCTGGTGTAATTGACTAAAACAAAATTGTGTGTTTAATTCAAAGAGTATTAATACATATTTGACATGCTCAAGATAAATATAACATCATACTTAATTCTGATGTATCTAGTGAACTTAACCAAGATCTGACTTAAAACATAACTTAAAGATAAAGTTGATAAATTTGCCATAATTAAGAAAAACTTTCATGACAATTAATTTATTTGTATTTCGTGTATTTGATATAACTCTAGTTTGAGACTTATTTCAAACGTACTCATAGGCAGCACGCTAGCGCTGCCTAAGTAATGAACGATGTGGGCACAATGTGTGTTTTTTTTTCTTCCGTTTCAGTCGGGCACTTCGTATCGAAGGAGTTGTCGTAGAAACTTTGAAAAGAGCTTATTCGATTGGAAATTGGAGTGGCTAGTGCCCTTTTTAATAGTCGAAAATGATTGGAGGGCAACTAGCCCCCCCCCCCATGCCCATCATTCCCCCAAATACATCCAATCAAAATTTCGAGATAGCCATTTTGTTCAGCGTAGTTGATTTCCAGATGGAAAATATATTTTTGAGGAGGATACTCCCCAACATCTCTTAGGGCAAGGGTTTTAAGTTATGCCCTGGGGGCATATAAGGTTTTTATAGAAGGTGTTGTCGTAGAAACATCAAAACAGGCCTATTCGATTAGAAAATTTAAAGGGCTAGTACCCTTTTTAATAGTCGAAAGTGATTGGAGGGCAACTCGCCCCCCCCCACGCCCATCATTCCCCCAAAACACATCCAATCAAAATTTGGAGATAGCAATTTCTTTTCAGCATAGTTGATTTCCATATAGAAGATTTTTTTTTGAAAAGTATGCTCCCTCGCAACCCCCAAGGCAAGGGTTTCAAGTTATGCCCTGGGGGCATATAAAGTTTTTATTGAAGATAATGTTGTAGGAGCTTCAAAAAAAACTCATTAGGTTGGAAATTCAAAGGGCTAGTACATTTTTTAATAGTCGAAAGTGAGTGGAGGGCAACTTACCCCCCCCCCACGCCCATCATTCCCCCAAACACATCCAATCAAAAATTTGAGATGGCTATTTTTTTCAGCGTAGTTGATTTACTGATAGAAAAAATGTTTTTGAGGAGGACACTCTCCCACAGCCCTCAGGGCAAGGGTTTTAAGTTATGCCCTGGGGGCATATAAGGTTCTTGTAGAAGGCGTTTTCGTAGAAACTTCAAAACAGTCTCATTCGATTGGAAATTAGAAGGGCTAGTACCCTTTTTAATAGTCGAAAGTGATTGGTGGGCAACTAGCCCCCCCCCCCCCCTCCACGCCAATCATTCCCCCAAACACATCCGATAAAAATTTTGAGATAGCCATTTCTTTTCTGCGTAGTTGATTTCCAGATAGAAAATATGTTTTTGAGGAGGACACTCCCCCACAACCCTCAGGGCAAGGGTTTTAAGTTATGCCCTGGGGGCATATAAGGTTTTTATAGAAGGCATTGTCATAGAAACTTCAAAACAGGCTCATTCGATTGGAAATTAAAAGGGATAGTACCTTTTTTAATAGTCGAAAATGATTGAAGGGCAACTAGCCCCCCCCACGCCCATCATTCTCCCAAACACATCCAATAAAAATTTTGAGATGACCATTTTATTCAGCGTAGTTGATTTAAAGATAGAAAATATGTTTTTGAGGAGTACACTCCCCCACAACCATCAGGGTAAGGGTTTTAAGCTATGCCCTGGGGGCATATAAGGTTTTTATAGAAGGCGGTGGCAATGTTTCTTCAAATTACAACAAAAATGTCAAAGAAAATCATTTTTTCACACGACCTTTTCCACACCACCCAGGAGGTAGAGGTCAAGGCGCGTTTTTTTTTATAGAGGTATCGCCATTAGCCACTAATCCTCTGCTTAATTTTTATTAAAAACAATTAGACTATATTCAAAGACATAAGACTGAATTCAAAGACAATAGTCATGTTAATATTTTCGTACTCAAAACAAACTTGACCTCGTGAATAAAAATCTCCTTCGTATCGAAGGAGTTGTCGTAGAAACTTCGAAAAGGGCTCATTCGATTGGAAATTAAAGTGGCTAGTGCCCTTTTTAATAGTCGAAAGTGATTGGAGGGCAACTAGCCCCCCCCCACGCCCATCATTACCCAAAACATATCTAATCAAAATTTTGAGATAGCCATTTTGTTCCTGCGAAGTTGATTTACAGATAGAAAATATATTTTTGAGGAGGACACTCCCCCACAACCCTCAGGGCAAGAGATTCAAGTTTTGCCCTGGGGGCATATAAGGTTTTCATAGAAGGTGTTGTCGTAGAAATTTCAAAACAGGCTCATTCGATTGTAAATTTAAAGGGCTAGTACCCTTTTTAATAGTCGAAAGTGATTAGAGGGCAACTAGCACCCCCCCCACGCCCATCATTCCCCCAAAAAACATCCAATCAAAATTTTGAGATAGCCATTTTGTTCAGCGTAGTTGATTTCCAGATAGAAAATATATTTTTGAGGAGGACATTCCCCCACATCCCTCAGGGCAAGGGTTTTAAGCTATGCCCTGGGGGAATATAAGGTTTTTGTTGAAAGTGTTGTCGTAGAAACTTCAAAATAGGCTCATTCGATTGGAAATTCAAAGGGCTAGTACCCATTTTAATAGTCGAAAGTGATTGGAAAGCACTAAGCCCCCCCCCACGTCGATCATTCCCTAAAACACATCCAATCAAAATTTTGAGCTAAATAGTTTGTTCAGTGTAGTTGATTTCCAACTAGAAAATGTCAGGGCAAGGGTTTTAAGTTATGCCCTGGGGGTATATAAGGTTTTTAAAGAAGGTGTTGTCGTAGAAACTTCAATAAAAGCTCATTCGACTGGAAATTAAAAGGGCTAGTGCTCTTTATAATAGTCGAAAGTGATTGGAGGGCAACTAGCCTCCCCTACACGCATCATTCCCCCAAACACATCCAATAAAATTTTTGAGATAGCCATTTTGTTCACGGTAGTTGATTTCCAGATAGAAAACATATTTTTGAGGAGGACACTCCCCCACAACCCTCAGGGCAAGGATTATAAATTTTACCCTGGGGGTATATAAGGTTTTTATTGAAATATTTGTCATAGAAACTTGAAAAGGGGCTCATTCGATTTGAAATTTAAAGGACTAGTACCCTTTTTAATACTCGAAAAGGATTTGTGGGTAACTAACCCCCCTCTCACGCCCACCTTTTACCCAAACACATCCAATCAAAATTTGAAATATCCATTTTATTCAACGTAGTTGAAAGTTCTCGAAATTTTGTCTTTTAGGATGATAACCCCCTCAGAGCCTTCAGTGCAAGAGTTGTAAGTTATGTCCTGGGGGTATATAAAGTTTTTATTGAAAGCATTGTCGTAGAAACTTCAAAAGGGCTCATTCAATTGGAAATTGACAGGGCTAGTGCCGTTTTTAATAGTTGAAAGTGATTGGATAGCGACTAACGCCCCTCTCACGCCCACCATTTTCCAAAACATATCCAACCAAAATTTTGAGATATCCCTTTTGTTTAATATATTCGGTAGTTTTGGTCGTCAGGTCTTATATGATGATAACTACCTCAGAGCCCTCAGTTCAAGGATTGTTAGCCTATGCCTGGGGGCCTTCCTGGTTTGCATGAGAAGCGGCTGTAGATGATTTATAAGATAGATTTTATCTTTGAATAAATCTAATTTTTATATACAAGATATTCTGCCTATTCATGAGGTAGAATCTTTGTGAGTCGCTGGCTGGACGCTGGTTTTCTTCATTATTCATCAAGAGAAGTAGAAATATGGTAAAAACGAAATGGCTGTGGCATTTCAGAATCCTTGCAGAATATCTAAGAGCTATGTTTTTCTAACAGAATTAATTATCAAAATTAGTATTATTTTTATTCCTCGAAAATTACTGTATACCAAACTTCGAATACCGTATCGTAAAATTCATCATTTATCTTTGACTATTAGTGTGTCAAAAATAAGTCCTTTATTCAAACTTCAGAAGTTTATTAGAACTGCGCGATGTGGCTATAGTTATCGTGAATAAAAATTAACTTATCCACTCTGTGTGGACTGATGATACTTCTTTTCTAAGTCACTATCAGGTCTACCACCAAAAATAGTCTTTCTGAGTTCACACTAGTCGCAGGAATAGACAATGAATTGCTGGCAAGTGCGGCGACGTAGGAAATTTCATCACGATTGTGTCTTTGGAACAGAAGAACTTTGCCGTCACCGTCGTCTTCGGTTTCTTCTTATGTCTTTAAAATGATAAAGTATGGTGCAACTTGATTCCTGATTGGTTCCAGCTCTTCCCAATTCGCTACTCTTTTTTAGACAACCTCCTTGTTCTCTTTTTCAGCCTTCTTTTTTTTATGTTTCTTAAACTAAAAAAAATTCAAAGAAAATCATTTTTTCACACGACCTCTTTTCCACACCACCCAGGAGGTAGAAGTCAAGGCGCGTTATTTTTTATAGAGGTATCGCTATTAGCCACTAATTCTCTGATTAATTTTCATTAAAAACAATTAGACTATATTCAAAGACATAAGACTGAATTCAAATACAATAGTCATGATAATATTCTCGTACTCAAAACAAACTTGACCTCGTGAATGAAAATCTCCTTCGTATCGAAGGAGTTGTCGTAGAAACTTCGAAAAGTGCTCATTCGATTGGAAATTGGAGTGGCTAGTGCCCTTTTCAATAGTCGAAAGTGATTGGAGGGCAACTAGCCCCCCCCCCCCCGCCCATCAATACCCAAAACACATCCAATAAAAATTTTGAGATAGCCATTTTGTTCCTGCAAAGTTGATTTCCAGATAGAAAATATATTTTTGAGGAGGACACTCCCCCACAACCCTCAGGACAAGAGATTCAAGTTATGCCCTGGGGGCATATAAGGTTTTCAAAGAAGGCGTTGTCGTAGAAATTTCAAAACAGGTTCATTCGATTGGAAATCCGAAGGGCTAGTACCCTTTTCAATAGTCTAAAGTGATTGGAGGGCAACTAGCCCCCCCACGCCCCTCATTCCCCCAAAAAACATCCAATCAAAATTTTGAGAAAACCATTTTGTTCAGCGGAGTTGATTTCCAGATAGAAAATATGTTTTTGAGGAGGACACTCCCCCACAACCCTCAGGGCAAGGGTTTTAAGTTATGCCCTGGGGGCATATAAGGTTTTTGTAGAATGCGTTGTCGTAGAAACTTCAAAATAGGCTCATTCGATTGGACATTCAAAGGGCTAGTACTCATTTTAATAGTCGAAAGTGATTGGAAAGCACCTAGCCCCCCCCCCCGTCCTTCTTTCCCCAAAGCATATCCAATCAAAATTTTGAGATAACCATTTTGTTCAGCGTAGTTGATTTCCAAATAGAAAATGTGTTTTTGAGGAGGACACTCCCCCACAACCCTCAGGGCAAGGGTTTTAAGTTATGCCCTGGGGGTATATAAGGTTTTTAAAGAAGGCGTTGTCGTAGAAACTTCAATAAAAGCTCATTCGACTGGAAATTCAAAGGGCTAGTGCTCTTTATAATAGTCGAAAGTGATTGGAGGGCAACTAGCCTCCCCTACACGCATCATTCCCCCAAACACATCCAATAAAATTTTTGAGATAGCCATTTTGTTCACGGTAGTTGATTTCCAGATAGAAAACATATTTTTAGGAGGACACTCCCCCACAACCCTCAGGGCAAGGATTATAAATTTTACCCTGGGGGTATATAAGGTTCTTATTGAAATCTTTGTCGTAGAAACTTAAAAAAGGGCTTATTAGATTGGAAATTCAAATGATTAGTGCCCTTTCTAATAGTCGAAAGTGATTTGTGGGCAACTAACCCCCCTCTCACGCCCACTTTTTCCCCAAACACATCAAATCAAAATTTTGAGATATCCATTTTATTTAACGTAGTTGAAAGTTCTGGAAATTTTGTCTTTTAGGATGATAACCCCCTCAGAGCCTCAGTGCAAGGGTTGTAAGTTATGTCCTGGGGGCATATAAAATTTTTATTGAAAGCATTGTCGTAGAAACTTCAAAAGGGCTCATTCAATTGGAAATTGACAGGGCTAGTGCCTTTTTTAATAGTTGAAAGTGATCAGATAGCGACTAACGGCCTTCTCATGGCCACTATTTCCCCAAACACATTGCCGTAAAATTTTGAGGCATCTATCATGTTCAATGTAGTCGAACGTCCTGGAAGCCAGGTCTTGCGTGAATGTAACCCCCTGAGAATCCACGCTGTAAGGACGGCTAGTTGAAACCTGGGGGCCCCCGTGGTCCATATCGACAGCAGTTGCATCTGATTTTCAGAATAGATTTTACTCTTCCTTAAATCTAATTTTTATATACAAGATATTCTACCTATTCATGGGGTAGAATCTTTGTGAGTCGCTGGCTGGACACTGGTCTTCTTCATTATTCATCAAGAGAAGTAGAAATATGGTAAAAACGAAATGGCTGTGGCATTTCAGAATCCTTGCAGAATATCTAAGAGCTATGTTTTTCTAACAGAATTAATGATCAAAATTAGTATTATTTTTATTCCTTAAAAATTACTGTATACAAAACTTCGAATACCGTATCAAAATTCATCATTTATCTTTGAATATTAGTGCGTCGAAAAAAACTCCTTCATGCAAACTTTAGAAGTATATTAGAACTGCGGGATGTGGCTATACTTATCGTGAATAAAAATTTACTTATCCACTCTGTGTGGACTGAGGCTACTTCTTTTCTAAGTCACTATCATAGTCACTATCAGGTATACCACCAAAAATAGTCTATCTGAGTTCAAACTAGTCGCAGGAATAGACAATGAATTGCTGGCAAGTGCGGCGACGTAGGAAATTTCATCACGATTGTGTCTTTGGAACAGAAGAACGTTGCCGTGACCGTCGTCTTCGGTTTCTTCTTATGTCTTTAAAAGGATAAAGTATAGTGCAACTTGATTCCTGATTGGTTCCAGCTCTTCCCAATTCGCTACTCTTTTTTAGACAACCTCCAGGTTCTCTTTTTCAGCCTTCTTTTTTTTGGCAATGTTTCTTCAAATTACAAAAAAAAAATTAAAACAAAATCATTTTTTCACACGACCTCTTTTCCACACCACCCAGGAGGTAGAAGTCAAGGCGCGTTTTTTTATAGAGCTATCGCCATTAGCTACTAATCGTCTGATTAATTTTCATTAAAAACAATTAGACTATATTCAAAGACATAAGACTGAATTCAAAGACAATAGTCATGATAATATTTTCGTACTCAAAACAAACTTGACCTCGTGAATAAAAATCTCCTTCGTATCGAAGGAGTTGTCGTAGAAACTTCGAAAAGGGCTCATTCGATTGGAAATTGGAGTGGCTAGTGCCCTTTTCAATAGTCGAAAGTGATTGGAGGGCAACAAGCCCCCCCCCACCACGCTCATCATTACCCAAAACACATCCAATCAAAATTTTGAGATAGCAATTTTGTTCCTGCGAAGTTGATTTCCAGATAGAAAATATATTTTTGGGGAGGACACTCCCCCACAACCCTCAGGGCAAGAGATTCAAGTTATGCCCTGGGGGCATATAAGGTTTTCATAGAAGGCGTTGTCGTAGAAATTTCAAAACAGGCTCATTCGATTGTAAATTCAAAGGGCTAGTACCCTTTTTAATAGTCAAAAGTGATTGGAGGGCAACTAGCCCCCCCCCCCCACGCCCATCATTCCCCAAAAAAACATCCAATGAAAATTTTTAGATAGCCATTTTGTTCAGCGTAGTTGATTTCCAGATAGAAAATATGTTTTTGAGGAGGAAACTCCCTCACAACCATCAGGGCAAGGGTTTTAAGTTATGCCCTGGGGGTATATAAGGTTTTTATACAAGGTGTTGTCGTAGAAACTTCAAAACAGGCTCATTCGATTGGAAATTCAAAGGGCTAGTACCCTTTTAATAATCGAAAGTGCTTGAAGGCCAACAAGCCCCCCTCCCCCCACGTCCTTCATTCCCCCAAACACATCCAATCAAAATTTTGAGATAGCCATTTTGTTCAGCGTAGTTGATTTCCAGATCGAAAATATATTTTTGAGGAGGACACTCCTCCACATCCCTCAGGGCAAGGGTTTTAAGTTATGCCATGGGGGTATATAAGGTTTTTAAAGAAGTTGTTGTCGTAGAAACTTTAATAAAAGCTCATTCGACTGGAAATTCAAAGGGCTATTGCCCTTTTTAATAGTCGAAAGTGATTGGAGGGCAACTAGCCCCCCCCACACCCATCATTCCCCCAAACACATCCAATAAAAAATTTTAGATAGCCATTTTGTTCAGGGTAGTTGATTTCCCAATAGAAAACATATTTTTGAGGAGGACACTCCCCCACAACCCTCAGGGCAAGGATTATAAGCTATGCCCTGGGGGCATATAAGGCTCTTATTAAAATCTTTGTCGTAGAAACTTGGAAAAAGGCTCATTCCATTTGACATTCAAAGGCCTAGTGCCCTTTATAATAGTCGAAAGTGATTTGAGGGCAACTAACCCCCCTCTCACGCCCACCTTTTCCCCAAACACATCCAATCAAAATTTTTAGATAACCGTTTTATTCAACGTAGTTGAAAGTTTTGGAAATTACGTCTTTAAGGATGACAACTCCTCCCTCCACAGCCCTCAGGGCAAGGGTTGTAATTTATGCCCTGGGGGCATATAAAGTTTTTATTGAAAGCGTTGTCTTAGAAACTTCAAAAGGGCTCATTCAATTGGAAATTGAAAGGGCTAGTGCCTTTTTTAATAGTTGAAAGCGATTGGATTGCTACTAACGCCTCTCTCATGCCCACCATTTTCCCAAACACATCGAATTAAAATTTTGAGATATCCATATTTTTCAGCGTAGTTGATTTCCAAATAGAAATTGTGTTTTTGAGGAGTTCTGCGTAGTTGATTTCCAGATTGAAAATGTGTTTTTGAGGAGAACACTCCCCCACAACCCTCAGGGAGAGGGTTTTAGGTTATGCCTTGGGGGCATATAAGGTTTTTATAGAAGGTGTTGTATATGATTTATAGAACAGATTGTAGTCTTCCTCAAATCCAATTTTTATTTACAAGATATTCTACCTATTCATGGGGTAGAATCTTTGTGAGTCGCTGGCTGGACACTGGTCTTCTTTATTATTCATCAAGAGAACTAGAAATATGGTAAAAACGAAATGGCTGTGGCATTTCAGAATCCTTGCAGAATATCTAAGAGCTATGTTTTTCTAACAGAATTAATAATCAAAATTAGTATTATTTTTATTCCTCGAAAATTACTGTATACAAAACTTCGAATACCGTATCAAAATTCATCATTTATCTTTGAATATTAGTGTGTCAAAAAAAACTCCTTCATGCAAACTTCAGAAGTATATTAGAACTGCGGGATGTGGCTATAGTTATCGTGAATAAAAATTAACTTATCCACTCTGTGTGGACTGAGGCTACTTCTTTTCTAAGTCACTATCATAGTCACTATCAGGTCTACCACCAAAAATAGTCTATCTGAGTTCAAACTAGTCGCAGGAATAGACAATGAATTGCTGGCATGTGCGGCGACGTAGGAAATTTCATCGCGATTGTGTCTTTGCAACAGAAGAACGTTGCCGTGACCGTCGTCTTCGGTTTCTTCTTATGTCTTTAAAAGGATAAAGTATAGTGCAACTTGATTCCTGATTGGTTCCAGCTCTTCCCAATTCGCTACTCTTTTTTAGACAACCTCCTTGTTCTCTTTTTCAGCCTTCTTTTTTTTGGCAATGTTTCTTCAAATTACAAAAAAAAAATTCAAAGAAAATCATTTTTTCACACGACCTCTTTTCCACACCACCCAGGAGGTAGAGGTCAAGGCGCGTTTTTTTTATAGAGGTATCGCCATTAGCCACTAATCCTCTGATTAATTTTCATTAAAAACAATTAGACTATATTCAAAGACATAAGACTGAATTCAAAGACAATAGTCATGTTAATATTTTCGTACTCAAAACAAACTTGACCTCGTGAATGAAAATCTCCTTCGTATCGAAGGAATTGTCGTAGAAACTTCGAAAAGGGCTCATTCGATTGGAAATTGGAGTGGCTAGTGCCCTTTTCAATAGTCGAAAGTGATTGGAGGGCAACAAGCCCCCCCTCCACGCTCATCATTACCCAAAACACATCCAATCAAAATTTTGAGATAGCAATTTTGTTCCTGCGAAGTTGATTTCCAGATAGAAAATATATTTTTGGGGAGGACACTCCCCCACAACCCTCAGGGCAAGAGATTAAAGTTATGGCCTAGGGGCATATAAGGTTTTTATAGAAGGCGTTGTCGTAGAAACTTCAAAACAGGCTCATTTGATTGGAAATTCAAAGGGCTAGTGCCCTTTTTAATAGTCAAAAATAATTGGAGGGCAACTAGCCCCCCTCCCCCCACACCCCTCATTCCCCCAAACACAACCAATCAAAATTTTTAGATAGCCATTTTGTTCAGCGTAGTTGATTTTCAGATAGAAAATATATTTTTGAGGAGGAAACTCCCTCACAACCATCAGGGCAAGGGTTTTAAGTTATGCCCTGGGGGTATATAAGGTTTTTATACAAGGTGTTGTCGTAGAAACTTCAAAACAGGCTCATTCGATTGGAAATTCAAAGGGCTAGTACACTTTTTAATAATCGAAAGTGCTTGAAGGCCAACAAGCCCCCCCCTCCCCCCCACGTCCTTCATTCCCCCAAACACATCCAATCAAAATTTTGAGATAGCCATTTTGTTCAGCGTAGTTGATTTCCAGATCGAAAATATATTTTTGAGGAGGACACTCCTGCACATCCCTCAGAGCAAGGGTTTTAAGTTATGCCATGGGGGTATATAAGGTTTTTAAAGAAGTTGTTGTCGTAGAAACTTTAATAAAAGCTCATTCGACTGGAAATTAAAAGGGCTAGTGCCCTTTTTAATAGTCGAAAGTGATTGGAGGGCAACTAGCCTCTCCCACACCCATCATTCCCCCAAACACATCCAATAAAAATTTTAGATAGCCATTTTGTTCAAGGTAGTTGATTTCCCAATAGAAAACATATTTTTGAGGAGGACACTCCCCCACAACCCTCAGGGCAAGGATTATAAGTTATGCCTTGGGGGCATATAAGGCTCTTATTAAAATCTTTGTCGTAGAAACTTGGAAAAAGGCTAATTCGATTTGACATTCAAAGGCCTAGTGCCCTTTATAATAGTCGAAAGGGATTAGAGGGCAACTAACCCCCCTCTCACGCCCACCTTTTCCCCAAACACATCCAATCAAAATTTTTAGATAACCGTTTTGTTCAACGTAGTTGAAAGTTTTGGAAATTAGGTCTTTAAGGATGACAACTCCCCACCCCACAGCCCTCAGGGGAAGGGAGGGTTGTAAATTGTGCCCTGGGGGTATATAAAGTTTTTATTGACAGCGTTGTCTTAAAAACTTCAAAAATGATCGTTCCATTAGAAATTGAAAGGGCTAGTGCCTTTTTTAATAGTTGAAAGTGATTGGATAGCGACTAACGCCCCTCTCACGCCCACCATTTTCCCAAACACATCGAATTAAAATTTTGAGATATCCATATTTTTCAGCGTAGTTGATTTCCAAATAGAAATTGTGTTTTTGAGGAGTTCTGCGTAGTTGATTTCCAGATTGAAAATGTGTTTTTGAGGAGAACACTCCCCCACAACCCTCAGGGAGAGGGTTTTAGGTTATGCCCTGGGGGCATATAAGGTTTTTATAGAAGGTGTTGTCGTAAAAACTTCAAAATAGGCTCATTTGATTGGAAATTCAAAGGGCTAGTGCCCTTTTCAATACTCAAAAGTGACTGGAGGGCAACTAGCCCCCCCCCCTCCACGCAAATCATTCCCCCAAACACATCCAATCAAAATTTTGAGATAGGCATTTTGCTCAGCGTAGTTTATTTCCAGATAGAAAATATGATTTTGAGGAGGACACTCCCCCACAAACCTCGGGGCAAGGGGTTTAAAATATGCCCTGGGGGCATATAAGGTTTTTATAGAAGGCGTTGTCGTAGAAACTTCAAAACAGGCTCATTCGATTGGAAATTCAAAGGGCTAGTACCCTTTTTAATAGTCGAAAGTCATTGGAAAGCAACTAGCCCCCCCCCATGTCTTTTATTACCCCAAACACATCCAATCAAAATTTTGAGATAGCCATTTTGTTCAGCGTAGTTGATTTCCAGATCGAAAATATGTTTTTGGGGAGGACACTCCCCCACATCCCTCAGGGCAAGGGTTTTAAGTTATACCCTGGGGGTATATAAGGTTTTAAAAGAAGGCGTTGTCGTAGAAACTTCAATAAATGCTCATTCGACTGGAAATTAAAAGGCCTAGTGCCCTTATTAACAGTCGAAAGTGATTGGAGGGCTACTAGCCTCCCCCACACCCATCATTCCCCCAAACACATCCAATAAAATTTTTTAGATATCTATTTTGTTCAGGATAGTTGATTTCCAGATAGAAAACATATTTTTGAGGAGGACACTCCCCCACAAAACTCAGGGCAAGGATTATAAGTTATGCCCCGGGGGCATATAATGTTTTTATTGAAATATTTTTCGTAGAAACTTGAAAAGGGGCTCATTCGATTTAAAATTCAAAGGACTAGTGCTCTCTTTTAATAATCAAAAGTGATTGGAGGGCAACTAGCCCCCCCCCCACCCGCCATTCCGTGCCATTCCGTGCTGGCTTGCTTTATCGGAGATTAATTTTTTTTTTTAATTTCCACAAAAGAAGTTTTTCAAAGAAAAGAAAAGAACTCCATTAAACAAAAACTGAGCAAAAATAAAATTAAATAATCTACCAAGCGTGAAACTACCACAAATCAGCATCGATAAATAAATGACACCCAAAACGAACAGAAATTACAATAAATAACGGGTTCAATTCAAAACGATCTGAAATTAACATAAGTTGGGTGCAAAACCCCTATGCCATCCCAAGGCCAGAACAAAATTTGCACTTTACTGAAAAAATATAAATGTTTTAACTTTTATAACTTTAATAAATCAAATAATTTTAACATTTTGATTACTAAATATTAGTACATGTATATTAAACTGACAATGCATATTCATTCGTATTTTTTCAGTAAATTGCAAATTTTGTTCTGGCCTTGGGATGGTATGGGGGTTTTGCGCCCAACTTATGTTAATTTCTGCTCATTTTGAGTTTGAATCCGTTATTTATTGTAATTTCTGTTCGTTTTGGGTTTCATTTATTTATCGATGCTGATTTGTGGCAGTTTCACGCTTGCTAGATTATTTAATTTTATTTTTGCTCAGTTTTTGTTTAATGGAGTTCTTTACTTTTCTTTGAAAAATTTGTTTTGTGGAAAAAGTTTTTTAAATTAATCTCCGATAAAGCACACCAGCACGGAATGGCACCAGTTGTTACTTTCGACCATATTTTGTACATGAAAGTTGTGAATATCGTCAATGCTGAGCCTGCTGATAGTCCTCTCAATGCAGCAGTTTCCAATGATCGATGGTTTCCATTGTCGTATGAGCTTTCTTGGAGCGATCGGGCACTTGATGACGAAAATAGGAATAAAAGAATGGCTCGAATGCCCATATGCCTGTAACACCATTAAGCATATCCTTAGCGGTAAGGCTGTTTCAAGAGCCATGAGAGCGCACGAGCTTATAGATTCAGCATTGCATATCATTCTCACTTGCAAATCGTAGGATTTTGACTACACAGATGATATACGTGCGAGTCCTCAAGACTTTGTAGAAGCTTCGGCAATATGTATGGCTCTACTGAATAAGGAAGTAACCCTTGAGGATGCATCAAACGCAGACGTAGTGCGTCGAATCCAAACACGAATAATGGAGTTTTAAGACACGCTGCAGAACAACAGGACCGCAAAATATGGCTTCAGTATTCAGAAATATTCGAAGTGCTTACGAAGGCCATCAGAGCAGAACGGACTGGAAACTGGGTGCAGTACCTTCAAGCACTCTTTGAGATGCTCTCTTACTTTGCAGCTGCAGGCCGCAACCTGTATACGAAATCGGTGAGAATACTTTTTCAGCAAATGGAAGAGCTGAAAGAAAGTAACCAGAAGCTGCACAAAGACATTGCGGATGGGATGTTTGTCATTCGAAGAAGCGATAGATTTTGGGATGGGCTCTCTTCCGACTTAGTAACTGAGCAAGTACTGATGAGGTCACTTAAAACAAGAATGGGACTCAAGAGGGGAAATGAAATGATTGAGAGGCAAAGGTTGATCTGGACAATGTCAATGTCAGTGCGAGCTGAAATTAATGAGCTTATGCAGTCTCTCATCGGCGTTGATACGTGTCATCTGATCAGCACGTTTCCGCAAGACCATCTCGGATAAAAAGGACGTAAAGGCTTTAGTAGCTTTTTTATGCGCAGTCTTGTCCATACGATAACTGCACTCAATTGCGCAATATATTGAATGGTATGACAGCAGCAAGGGATGTCAACACGGATGTAGCAAAGGCAATAGAAAAATAAAATATGAAGTGAATGGACGACGCCGATGCCTATTGCTACATCTTCTATCGCAAAAGCAAAGTGATGACGATGGCCTATTAAGGCAACATTTCCGAAACTGACGATGAAAACATAAAAATTGACGCAAATCTTCTGTTCCTACGTTTTGTAGCAGCGGCAACTACAGCCAGAGGGGATATGGAAGAAGCTCTCAGGTTCGACTCTCTAGCTACCCTACAACCCTTTTCGAATCGTCAAGCATGCCGCCACAGCCAGATAAAGCGGACCTAGCGAAAGCTATTTGGAAATTAGCAGAGACAGAAACTGTGAACATCCTATCAAAAGAGCAGGAAAAATACGTGATCGATGGCGGATGGCTGCTCCAGCTTATTCCATGGAGAACAGGAAACACTTTCAAACTGATTTGCAACAATTACGTTTCATTCGTGACACAGAAATATTCAAATGCTTCCATCGTTTTTGATGGTTACACTTCCGGTCCGTCTACCAAAGATGTCCCCTAGGTTACACGAACGAAAGGCATCCAATGTCCGACAGTCGATTTCACACTGAGTGTGAAGCTGGGAAGGAAGAAGGAAGACTTCTTGCGGAATCCCAACAATAAGCAGAGCATTATTCGAGCTATTGGTAAGAAGTTTGTCCAATCCGACCTCACTTTCCTTCATGCAGAGAGAGTTTCAGGCATTCTAATTGTATTTACAGGTGTTAATGCGGCCAAGGTAAGGGTAGCCGCAGTAATTAAGAATGAAACTGATTTATTGATCCTTCTCCTCCATCACCTTCCTTCGGAAGCCAGGGATTTCTACTTCGAAACCAGTACCAAGTCAAGAGTGCTGTTAACTAAATACTGGCACATCATCTTTATCAAAAGATCGCTGGGTCAGGTTTGTCACTCTGTTCTCGTTGGCCACGCTTTTCTTGGTTGCGACACGACGTCCCATTTGTTTTGGATAGGAAAGCAGGCTGTCCTGCCATTCCTGAAAAGCCATGACGAATTTAGGAATAACTGTGAAGCATTCCTTAATTTGAGCTCTACGAAGGAAGAAGTCCAGGTGAAAATATTTTGCTGTTTCTACAATGCTAAAAAAGGGGAGGATCTCAGCAAAGCTAGATACAGAGTTTTTCTTGAAAAACTGAACAGCTCAAAGACATCAGCTTTTGTGAACCCAGAGAAACTTCCAACAAATCCATCGGTTGTGAAATTTCATTCTTATAGAGTCTTCTATCAGGTAATGGAATGGCGTAATACTGCGTGAAAACTCGACCCGAAAGACTTGAGTTGGCGATTACGTGACGGACGCCTCACTTTAATCATGATAGACATCGGGCCTACTTCGCCTTATCCGCTAAAGGTGATTCGTTGCAGTTGCAAGCGTTCCAACTTTGAGAGTTCACGCTGTAGTTGCCAAAAAAAAAATGGATTGCCTTGCACACTTGCTTGCAAAGACTGCCAAGGGAATGCTTGTTCCAATAAAGATGTTTTTGTTGATAACGATGTAGAAGACGATGTTTAGTACTAATCTTGATCTTATCCTTTTTAGTTCGATAAGAACCGTAATTATCTTTTGCTATGATTACCGAAGTTGCCTGACTTGTTTCATTTTTTACATTTAATTTTGTCTTATGTTTCTATTATATAGTCAAAGTAAATCTGCCCACGTACTCCGAAAGCCTGATGGATTGTCTCCCCTATGGTAACACTGCGGAAAAGCAAGATACGAATCTGATACCATGTTTTTTTAAATCATCGAGTCAGAAAACCTTGGAGGCAACATTTTGACCTGCCATATCGCACAACTCTCGAGGATACTGTTTCCCCCTCCCCTCCCCCGCTAAAGGGGGAAATCAAGCCAAGTCCAGCGATAAAACAATACAACTTTCTTTTTTCATTTTCTCAGCGCAGAAAAAGAGCAGACGTGAAATTCGGGCGCACAATCAATCTACTTCTGAATTTTTCCAATTTTCCCCCTTTCCCCCTGTGTTTTACCCTGTTCCGCAAAGGAGATTTTCGGGGACTTTTGATATGTTGTACATAATTTTTTTCTCTACAATACAGTGTAAAAATCTTTTATATTGCAATTTTGTCCCAGAGTTTCGTAGATTTACTGGACTAGTTTTGTTTTACCCAGATTCCTTCGTTCGAAATAAACGCCTTTTCCTACAGAATTTGATTTCATTTGAGCCTTAAAGTTTTTATAGCCTTAAATGTGTCTAAAACATAAACTTGACGTACCTAAAAACGTTATTTAATAGGAATAGAGGATGGTTACAAACCCTGATATCAATACTAAGCCTTACGCCATGCTGCAGTGGTAGCCTTTACTTGTATTAAATTAAAAAAAAACAAGTTTTTTTTTAACTGAAAGTAAGGAGCGACAGTAAGGAAAGTAACGAACATAAATTATTCCATATATGAAAGGGGCTGTCCCCTCCTCAACGCCTCGTTCTTTACGCTAATGTTTTTTATTGTTTTACAAAAATAGGTGTGAGAAAGAGTCAAACTTTAGCGTAAAGAGCGAGGCATTAAGGAGGGGACAGCCCCTTTCATGTATGGAATAATTTCTGTTCGTTTTAAGTTTTAATGTTGCTCCTTACTTTCAGTTAAAAAAACTGTTTTTTTATTTAATTTTTGAACGTTTTTGAATTAATGCAGGTTTTGATTTTGGCTCACCGTACATTAAAACAAAATTTCCATATTAATTTAACTTTTATTTGGTTAAATGGCTTTCTCGAAAGTTGTTTAACTTTATTTACAAACGTTTTTATTAGTAATAAATATATGTAACCTACGAATTAACTTACGTAACGAACTTCTATATTCATATATTTTTAATACGTATACTAGGGGGTTTGCCCCCTATTCAACACCTCTCTCTTTAAGCTAAAGTTCGAATTTTGTTTCAATTCTTTAAAAATGACCCCTTAATCACAAAGGCCGTTAATTAGAATAAATAGCTCTTATGAAAGTAATCAAAGATATTTGGCTTAAAGAGCGAGGTATTAACTAGGGGGCGAACCCAATCATATACGTAATAATTTCTGTTCGTTTTAAGTTTTGATGTTGCTCCTTACTTTCAGTTGAAAAACTTCTTTTTTTTTGTTTAATTTCTGATCGTTTTTTTAAATAATGCTGGGAAATCCGGCGCCCCTTTATAGTAATGTCACTTCCTCCATGAAAACTTCCTCCATGGAAATATCCTTACACAAAACCCCGACCCCCCCCCCCCCCCGCCTACTACCCGAGAAAATTCCCCCTGAAAACGTCTGTATACTTCCCAATAACCAATACTATATATTGACATTGGGTAAACATATCTTTCAGCCCTCCCCCCGGGGACTTTCGGGGATTAAGTTATCCTAAAAGACATATTTATTATATTTTCAACCATGCTGAACAAAATGGCTATCTCAAAATTTTGATCAGGTGACTTTGGGAAAAAATGAGCGTGGGAGGGGGCTTAGTTGCCCTCCATTTTTTGGTCACTTACAAAGGACACTAGAACTTTTGATTTCCGTTCGAATGAGCCCTCTTACGATATTCTAGGACCACTGTGTCGATACGATCACCCCTGGAAAAAAAACAAAATGCCAAAAAAAAAAACAAAAAAAAACGCATCCGTGATCTTTCTTCTAGCAAAAAAATACGAAATTCCACATTTTTGCAGATAGGAGCTTGAAGCCCCTACAGTAGGGTTCTCTGATACACTTAATCTGATGGTTTAATTTTCATTAAGGTCCTATAACTTTTAGGGGGGTCTTTCTCTCTTTTTTTAAAAATCTGGCAAATTTTCTCAGGCGCGTAACTTTTGATGGGTATAATTAAACCTGATGAAATTTATATATTTGAAATCAGCATTAAAATTTGATTCTTTTGATGTATCTATTGGTATCAAAATCCGTCTTTAGAGTTTCATTACTATTGAGCCGGGTCGTTCCTTTTTTACAGTTCGTTACCACGAACTGTTTGATTTAAGTATATTTTGAGCCATGGACCTTTGAAAAGTTCGAAGCTCAATATGGGTATAACTCTACATCTTATAGGATCTACGGATCCGATCAGATTAAGGCTGCAGTGGCAGCATACCTGTATTTAAGTATATTTTAAGCCATATACCTTTGAAAAGTTCGAAGGCTCACTGTGGGTATAACTCTACATCTTAACGGATCTTATTTTATAAGAACAGTGCGGGGGAAACAAACACTATTCACAAGAATGAGCACAGCGCTTTGCCATAGTGACAACTGTCTAAAGCCGTGATTCTCAACGTGGGACGCAGGCCCCACCGATGGGGCACGGCAATATTTTGGTGGGTCAGGGAAAGGACATGCACCCTTCGGCTGACTTTACTTTAGAGCCTTTATGTTGAAAAAACAATTCCATGTGAATGACATTACATTCATATACATTTAAAGAGCAGTTAAGATACAAGATAGTATTTTAATGACGTCATGCATGTCTTGTGTTTAGACAATATTTGTCGTTAGTACTAAATATGCCAAGAGGACGACCCGAAAAAACTACCAGGTTTATAGCCTTTTAAGATTTAGGTGAATACACGTAAAATCTCAAATAACAAAATTAAAATATCACGAGGGGGGCATCAAGATTTTGGAATGCCTAGATAGGCATGACCCAAAATCAATTGAGAACCACTGGTTTAAAGGATCTAAGTATCTTAGACTATTGAAAAAACTCGAAGGCTCAATCAAGGTACTAAGACTAGGTCGATCCTTTGATTTCACAAGAATGATGCTCCAGTGTAGATTCTGGCCTCAGTTTTGAAAGTAGTCTCCTCTCATGGACAGATACACAGATATTATTTGACAAGAATTTTTGGGGGTAAAAATTTTAAGCCTGATATTGAGCATAGCCCTAAGTGACAGCGATAGCTACTTCAAGGGTTTATTTACATTTTGAGCGGCTGGCTGTGAAAAGGTCATAAAGCCCATTGAATAAACAGATTTGAATATAGGTCAATACCAAACCGGCCGCATGAGAAGACGACATTTGCCAGAAATAACTTTTGTTGTGAACCCTTACTTCTATTTCAAGTTTGATGTCGTGCCCAGGGCTGCTGATAATTCACTAGGGGTGGTAACCCTGGTCGTGCCACGATGACAAAACTTTTGGGTATCTTAGAATTCATTGATTTATATATCTTTAAAAGGATTTTAAGACTTAAGGTGGGTTTTAAAAATAACAAGGTATACATAAGGATTTTGACAGGTATAATGTCGGGATGCAAACTTTGATCTCAATTTGAACACAATGAGGTGCTGCAGCGAGAGTTGTCTCCAGGTTCAAATTAAAGCTTGAGTTTTGGACATTTGGAAAAGCTCAAATAATAAAATTGGATGTTTAAGAAAACTAGACGTGATTATAGATTACGTTTAACATAGACTGTTCATAGACTAGACGTGTTTATAGATTACTTTTGACATAGATTGCTTATAGACTAAAGGTGTTTATAGATTACGTTTGACAAAAATAATGACTGATTGCCAACCAGGCCTCCGTTTTGAGCCTACTCCCTTTAGCTCGTCCAAGTATGGCTCAAATTTAGGTTGAGCTTTGCCATAAATAGGGGATTAAGAGTCATAAGTTGTCTATATTTTAAGAAGCCTATGCACAAATTACGGAGAATGGATCCCGCCTTGTCTTAATTCCTTTATAAGAGGGTTGAGTCTATAGTCATACCCACCTATTCTTAGCATTCTTATTGTCTCTCTTTTCCTCATTATTGCCCGAGGTTTTGGGATTTTAATCCCGAGCTTGAGATGTTGGGAATTATATATTCACCAAACATTACAGTTTAAAAGTGTATTCAGTTTATGCATAATAATTATTTAGTATTTGGGAATTTTTACGAGTGACTCCTTGAACAAAGTTAGATTCTCTTTGGAGGCCCTGCACCTGGGTACTTTTGACCCACATACCCTTACACGGTGCAGTGCTCAAATTGGGTCCAGAGCTAAAGCTCTACATATTTAAAAACTCATTTGACAGGAATACCGTCCGGGTTAAGACTTTGACCAAATTCTGGAGCAAGTGAGTATCATTTTTCAATTTTTCTTGTAGTATCAAGCCACAGTTGTGGTATGGCACTATGCCCAAAATTTAGATCAAAGTTTGAACCTAGACGTTATTCCAGTCAAAAAGCAAGAGCATGCATTACGAAGATATATGAGGTATCGTGAAAGACTTGATGTAACTTCTTATAAGGGTTTCGTAAGGGTAAACAATATTGAAAGGGAATAATTTTAACATTTCAACTGTAATTTCAAATCGCTTTCAACACCTCTTGACCTTGCAAATCACTTAAATGGCTTCATGAACTCATGCTCCTTGAGCACTCATATCTTTTCCATGGCTTTTCATCAAAGTTTGTATGTTTTGCTTGAATTTTCCTCTTTCTTACCGAACCTCCAGGGACCTTCCGCAAAAATATTTCTGAATTCTCTCTGGCTGTCGAGAATCCAAATAAACGTTAATCGATATACCTTTTATAAAGTTTGTAATGCACAAAGGTGATCCAAAGCTAAGAACTCTACAAAATTAAAATGCACGTGACAGGAATAACCTCTGGGTACAGATGTTGATCTCGATTTTGATCATAATGCAGTATTGATATACCGCAGTGATAGTTGTTTTTGGGATCTAATTTCTTACTTTCAGCCCTGTTACCCTTGAAGAACTTTCAAATGAACTATATGGCTCCATGAGCTACTGTACAATACATCTCATATCTCTGTTATGCTTTTTCAACATAGGTTGTATTTATTTTAATAATTGAAATTGCCAATAACCTTTAAGACGAAGAAAAGAATTATAAAATGACTTTTAAGTAATTTTAAACTCTACTAATTGTACTAAACACACAAATCTGGTAAATTAAACTAGCAGCAGGGGCGTAAATTGCTATGGAGCAGGGTACAACTGCCCCCTCAAGACCCCAGGTCCACCCCCCCTCCCAGCTGAAATTTAGCGTCTTCGAAAGTCTAGCAAATTCTAAGATAGGCCTACATAATTCAAACATCTACAAAAACAGATCAGTTTTTTTTTTTAATACCTGTGCCTTTATTGCCCATTTTGGCGCATTTTTCACTTGTCCATTTTCACTTCACTTGAGAAAATCGGTTCTAACCCTCTCCCCCCTCCCCCAGGATTTTGACGAAACCACGACTCTGACTAACAGAAGCTTTTATGCCCAACAAAAGAGAGTGTTCTCACGGAAAAAATTACTTTTTTCACTTCATTTTATTGTGGGTTTGATGGGACGAGAGCACTTTTGCAACAGATCATGTTGAAAAATAAAACAGTAAAAACAAACAATAAGTTTTTGTGTTTGCATTATATGTCGCTGAAGACGGCTACTAGCCATATAGTCGAAATACCCGCTTAAAACACTCGGTTTAAATCCCCTCTCCCAAAATTTTTGTCCGACTCGAAAAACGTAAAATAAGTGTATATGAACAAATTTTTGGTTAGGTTCTTAAGTTTTTGCGAGCCCCCCTGCATTGAAAACTGCTAAATTTCCTTAAAATTGAGCTTTTTTAAACGTTATTGCTGTCTATAGCAAGCCATCTTTGAACCTGTTGCGTCAAAGCCTTCTCCGTCGAAGAATGATGACCTCCAAGGTACCTGACCCTATTTTAAGCTTTATTAATCTCAAGTGGCTTTTCACGTTGTAAAGTTAATAGAAACAAACATTTTTTTTACCAGAAAATCGCTAGCTATAATTAAAATTTTTGGAAGAATCTATTATCAGCATAACATAATTGTCACGCTCTGGTTCTCTATAAAAATTGAAGTCCTTAAACACGGTTGCCATTTGCAAAATCCCTCAGTCAATGAAATTGGACTTAAACTGTATTAGACCTATCTTCCAGCATTAACTTGTTTCATTTTCATGCAAATGTTAACGGTTTCATCCAGGTCATTTACCTCCCTAAGCCCTTCTTTATGGACCATGAACTTTCAGGAAGACATTAAGAGGAGACCAAGAACTGCCTTTGAGCAAATCCAGGGAAATTCCCTTTCGGATTTCTCAGGTAAATCAAGGTTCCTGAGATTAAGACAGTTTATGTGCTATTGATTTTCATTGAATCTGGGAAAGACTGGACTATAAAAGCAAATTAGTAATTAGTGAAGGAAAGTTATAGAATATCTGTCAATTTTGCATAAATCTTTTTTATGTCTTTTGTTCCTTAGTTCAGAAAAATCTATTGACTGCAGGAGTGATATTCTAAAAGGATAATACATGAGGAGAGAGGAATCTGTTAGGTTTTATTTTTTCACTGTATTTTATATTTTTATATATTTTACTGTGTTTATTGTCTTTGCGGTTTTACAGTTTTACTGTGGTAAATGAGTTTCTTAAATCTGGTGGCTCTGAGGCAGGGGCGGATCCAGAATTTTTTTTAAGGGGGGGGGGTGCAAAACAGGTTGATCCGATAAACTTGCGTTAGGAGCGAGTTTAATTAGCGTACATTTGCGTTAATTAAGGAAATTACACTACATTAGACTATGTTAGGGGACGCACGCCCCCTCGTTCCCCCTGGACCCACCACTGATCTGAGGTTAGAAACAAGTTACTTAAGATTATGAATATGATTTTTGAAAAAAGGGGAAGTACCTAGGTGATTTTAGGAAAACCATAATTTAACCCTTGTATAAGATTAATTAAAAAAAACTTTTTCCACAAAATAAGTTTTTCAAAGAAAAGTAAAGAACTCCATTAAACAAAAAATGAGCAAAAATAAAATCAAATAATCTACCAAGCGCGAAACTACCACAAATCAGCATCAATAAATAAATGAAACCCAAAACAAGCAGAAATTCCGATAAATAACCGAGCCAAACTTAAAACGAGCAGAAATTAACATGAGTAGTGCTCGAAACCCCTATGCCCTGTCAACGGCAGAACATAATTTGCACTTTACTGAAAAAAAATATAAATGTTTTAACTTTTATAGCTTTAATAAATCAAATAATATTAAGATTCTGATTACCAAATATCAGTAAATGTATATTAAACTGACAATGCACATTCATTTGTATTTTTTTAAGTAAAGTGCAAATTATGTTCTGGCCTTGGGAGAGATAGGGGTTTTGAGCCCAATTTATGTTAATTTCTGCTCGTTTTGATTTTGACTCGGTTATTTATTTTAATTTCTGCTCGTTTTGGGTTTCATTTATTTATCGATGCTGATTTGTGGTAGTTTCGCGCTTGGTAGATTATTTGATTTTATTTTTGCTCATTTTTTGTTTAATGGAGTTCTTTACTTTTCTTTGAAAAACTTATTTTGTGGAAAATTTTTTTTTTAATTAATTTCTGATCGTTTTATATTAACATAGTCTTTTCAGGGAAAAAGAAAATAATACTTTAAATCTTTTCGTTAGTAGAACCCCCTTACTTAATACTGACAGAAGTATGCCCTATTGTCAGATAAGAAAGGTACTATTTGGTACTTTAAAAGTACCTTTCTTATCTGGCAATGTTGTGAAATGTGCTCGCGCACTGAATTCTAACGGGGCAATGTATTCATCCACTAACGGGAACAGGATCACGTGTCTCTTTCTAGGCCAATCAGAGGATTTTTCTAAATGTATTGATCCGCTAACGGGACAGGATTGCAGTGAATATAAGGAAGGCCCCTGATCATGAGATACCTGACCCTTTGGTTGATCTCCTTCAAGTTAGAAATATAATTTTTCTTGTGACTGTTCTATATGTAAAGGACATTATCATGATTTTGAGCATTCTCACGAACCTACTACAACATGTTTAGATAGTGTAGACTCTAGAATAGACGAGAAGAATCTGGAGGAAATGAGGAGAAAAATCATACATGATACGGAGAGAAATTTATACAGATTGCAAGCAAGCTTGCATAAAATAAGGTTCAATATGAAGGAAAAGGAAGAGAAGATCGAAAAAAAACGGTGGAAAAGAGGGCTATCTCTACAGAGATACCTCAAAATATAGTATAAAAGACAGTGATGACAACTCAAAGAAAAATGTGCATAGTGCTAGATATAACTGTGAATATTATGATGAATATGATTTAAGAGAAGAGAAAAAGTGGGCCTTTAAGAGAGAACATAGAAGATTATTCTATGGGATGGATTATGAACATTATTGTTATGATTGTTAAGTTTTATATCGTAATCAAACAATAAATTTGCTTGTACCATATTCATTTTCTCCTACTCGATAAGTCTAGAGGAAGGATACCAGCAGAGACTTCTAAAATAAAATATCAAAGATGAAAAAAAAATTCATAGAAGTTAGCAGTGTAATGCATTTTTTGTTCTTAAGAAATCAACCATTTCTTTTTTCATCAATGCTATTTAAATCAAATCAATCTTCTAATCATTTATTCATTCGTTAAATCAATATTTATAATGCTTTTTAAATATATGACATCCTCCTCCACTGCCCCGTCCTCAAGGATAATAACTTCAATTGGAGGCGATGGTATTGTAAGTATTTGAATACTTTCATCATAACTATCATCATTATTGATTATTTCTATATTCCTCAGAAGGGGTATGTCCTCATAAAATCGATCATCGTCTTCGACACAGAGTCTACCCGAAGGCCCCGTCCGTACCAAATCATCTGATGTATATGACAGTCCATCTTCTGTGAAGTAGATCCCCATTATATCATCTGTAGTAACTTCGCTACAGTTAAAAAGAAGGAACTCTTCTTCAGATTCTGTCAAAGTCCACGCGTCCTATATGTTCTCTCCCTCTTGGACATACTCGGGGGTGTTTTATAAATGTAATAAACAGGATTACTTAAAATTTTCCATTATAAACATAACTTTCATGTCTAAAATTCATCAATTAGCTAGATACCTAAATTTTGAAATTTTGAATTTTTTTTATACATACGGGACGAGATTTAATGTCATTGATAAAAGCCTGTACGAGATTTAATGTCTTAAGTGAAACCTGGAAAAAATCTTCCCAAGAACTAAGTTTTTCAAAGAAAATTAAGGGGATGAGGTTGAACCATGGAAAGAGCAGAAATAAAGATATGTCAAACTTAAAACTAACACAAATTACTATGGATACATAAATGACAACTAAAGCCATCAGAAGTTTTATTTCATTATCATGTCAATTTAGAAGAAACAGTAAATACCGCAAATAAAATTGAGGTCACCACCCTCTATAACACTTTAAAGGGTGTATGGCATATTTTTCGATCCAAAGCTGGAATTTTTCTAACCAAAGTTTCATAATTGAACCGGAGAAATGTATTTTCTTACAAAAAAACTAGATTTTACAGTCAAAAACCTTTATTAGTTCAGGTTTTACAGAAACATCTTACTTTCCGACCCAAAGCTGGACTTTTTTCTAATAGACGATTCACATTTGAGCCAGAGAAATGTATTTTCTTACAAAAACTAGAGTTTAACTATTAAAACTATTAGTTCAGATTTTACGGAAATAGATTATTTTTCGATCCAAAGCTGGACTTTTCTAACCAAAGTTTCATATTTGAGCCAGAGAAATTTATTTTCCATAATTTTCTTACAAAAAACTAGAGTTTACAGCCAAAAACTATTATTAGTTCAGATTTTACGGAAATAGTTTATTTTTTTATCCAAAGCTGGACTTTTTCTAACCAAAGTTTCAAATTTGACCCAGAGAAATGTATTTTCTTACAAAAACTAGAGTTTACTGTCAAAAAACCTTTATTAGTTCAATTTTTACGGAAATGGTTTATTTTTTGATCCAAAGCTGGATTCTTTCTAACCAAAGTTTCACATTTGAGCCAGAGAAATGTATTTTCTTACAAAAAAACTAGAGTTTACGGTCAAAAAACTTTTATTAGTTCAGATTTTACGGAAAATGGTTTATTTTTTTATCCAAAGCTGGACTTTTTTCTACCCTAAGTTTCAAATTTGAGTCAGTGAAATGTATTTTCTTACATAAGACTATATTTTACGGTCAAAAACCTTTATTGGTTCAATTTTTACGGAAATAGCTTATTTTTCAATCCAAAGCTGGACGTATTCTAATAGAGTTTACGGTCAAAAAACCTTTATTAGTTCAATTTTTACGGAAATGGCTTATTTTTTTATCCACAGCTGGACTTTTTCTAACCGAAGTTTTACATTTAAGCCAGATAAATGAATTTTCTCACAAAAAACTAGAGTTTACAGTAAAAAACCTTTATTAGTTCAGATTTTATGGAAATGGTTTATTTTTCGATCCAAAGCTGGACTTTTTTCTAACCAAATTTTCACATTTGAGCCAGATAGATGTATTTTCTTACAAAAAACTAGAGTTTACGGTCAAAAAACATTTATTAGTTCAATTTTACGGAAATAGTTTATTTTTCGATCGAAAACTGGGCTTTTTCTAGCTAAAGATTCACAATTAAGCAAGCGAAATGTATTTTCTTACAAAAAAACTAGAGTTTACAGTCAAAAAACCTTTATTAGATCAGATTTTATGGAAACAGTTTATTTTTCGATCCAAAGCTGAACTTTTTTCTAACCGAAGTTTCACATTTGACCCAGAGAAATGTATTTTCTTAAAAAAACTAGAGTTTAACTATTAAAACTATTAGTTCAGGTTTTACGGAAAATGGTTTATTTTTTGATCCAAAGCTGGACTTTCTTCTAACCAAAGTTTCACATTTGAGCCAGGGAAATATATTTTCCATAATTTTCTTACAAAAAACTAGAGTTTGCAGTCAAAAACCTTTATTAGTTCAGATTTTATGGAAATAGTTTATTTTTTTATCCAAAGCTGAACTTTTTTCTAATCAAAGTTTCACATTTGACCCAGAGAAATGTATTTTCTTACAAAAACTAGAGTTTACGGTCAAAAAACCTTTATTAGTTCAATTTGTACGGAAAATGTTTATTTTTCGATCCAAAGCTGGATTCTTTCTAACCAAAGTTTCACATTTGAGCCAGAGAAATGTATTTTCTTACAAAAAACTAGAGTTTATGGTCAAAAAACCTTTATTAGTTCAGATTTTACGGAAAATGGTTTATTGTTTGATCCAAAGCTGGACTTTTTTCTAACCAAAGTTTCAAATTTGAGTCAGTGAAATATATTTTCTTACATAAGACTAGAGTTTACGGTCAAAAACCTTTATTAGTTCAGATTTTACGGAAATAGCTTATTTTTCAATCCAAAGCTGGACTTTTTCTAACCAAAGTTACACATTTGAGCCAGAGAAATATATTTTCTTACAAAAAACTAGAATTTACGGTCATAAGCCTTTATTAGTTCAGTTTTTACGGAAATAGCTTATTTTTCGATCCAAAGCTGGACTTATTCTAACCAAAGTTACACATTTCAGCCAGAGAAATGTATTTTTTTACAAAAAACTAGAGTTTACAGTCAAAAACCTTTATTAGTTAAGAATTTATGGAAATGGTTTATTTTTCGATCCAAAGCTTGACTTTTTTCTAACCAAAGTTTCACATGTGAGCCAGAGAAAGGTGTTTTCTTACAAAATACTAGAGTTTACAGTCCAAAAACCTTAATTAGTTCAGATTTTACGAAAATGGTTTATTTTTCGATCCAAAGCTGAATTTTTTTCTAACCAAAGTTTTACATTTGACCCAGAGAAATGTATTTTCATACAAGAAACTAGAATTTACTGTCAAAAAACATTTATTAGTTCAATTTTTACAGAAATAGCTTATTTTTCGATCCAAAGCTGGACTTTTTCTGACCCAAGTTTCACATTTTAGCCAGATAGATGTATTTTCTTACAAAAACTAGATTTTACTGTCAAACATCATTAATTAATTCAATTTTTACAGACATGGCTTATTTTTCGATCCAAGGCTGGACTTTTTCTAACCCACGTTTCACATTTTAGCCAGAGAAATGTATTTTCTTACAAAAAACTAGAGTTTACGTTAAAAAAAACCTTCATTAGTTCAGATTTTACAGAAATGGTTTATTTTTCGATCCAAAGCTGGACTTTTTTCTAACCAAAGATACACATTTGAGCCAGAGAAATGTATTTTCTTACAAAAAAACAGAGTTTACGGTCAAAAAACATTTATTAGTTCAATTTTCACGGAAATAGCTTATTTTTCGATCCAAAGGTGGACTTTTTCTAACCAAAATTACAGGATTACTTAATATTTTTCATTATATCCATAATTTTGAAACAAAAAACTAGAGTTTACGGTCAAAAAACCTTTAGTAGTTCAATTTTTACGGAAATAGCTTATTTTTCGATCCAAACCTGGACTTTTTCTAACCAAAGTTTCACATTTGAGCCAGAGAAATGTATTTTCCATAATTTTCTTACATAAAACTAGAGTTTACGGTCAAAAACCTTTATTAGTTCAATTTTTACGGAAAAAGCTTATTTTTCGATTCAAAGCTGGACTTCTTCTAACCTAAGTTTCATATGTTCGTGAATATTCACCATGAAGATAAGGAGCTACAGTTTAATTCTGAGTTTTCTCGAAGAGGTGTAGAAACGTTTAAGTTCTCTTCTGAATTTTCTTAAAGAAGAGAAAAAGTTAGCTAAATTCTGAATTTTACCAAAGAAAATGAAAAAAGGCTTCCACTTCCGCTCATAATTTCACAAAGACATAAAGAATTTAAAGCTCTGTTCTAAATTTACCTTTGAGATTACATTTTATTGAACCATAGAAATGTATAGTCATATGATTTAATGGTAAAAGGCACTATATTTTATAAAATTCATTATTTCATGTTTCATCTCCTTAACATTTCCGGAAAGTTTCAAATTAATATACCCAATGATACAGGAGTTTAGATTTCATTACGAGGTTCTGAAAGTAAAAGTAAAATCTTTAACGAGAAATAAGAAATTAAATTTAAAGTTACATTAATTACATCAGCACCATGTGGGACATCAACTTGATTAGACTGTACAATAACTGTTGCCCTTGAAGGACTGGAGACTGAACTAAAGTTATTCATTTCAATATGCACTGAAGTAAAAAGCATCAAAAACCAAATAATATATGAGAACAACGGTACACCTCTTTCAATAATTAAATTGACCAATGTTATTTAGAAGTACAGAACAGTTCGCAAGATATAGGACTTCTTTCATTTACATATAGCCTTCAAAGTTCCCCTTAATGAAATAATTATATAAAATCCGAGGGCTTTATTCTTAAAATGAATGCGTCGTTCTATTATTAAAGACAGTTCCAAGCTCATATCAGCAAAAATGTGGAATTTTGCATTTCTGGCCAGAAAAAGATTACGGCTGCTTGTTTGTTTGTTTCTTTATTTTTTCTTGTTGTTTTTTTTCCAAGGGTTATCGTAACAATCCTGTGGGCCTAAAACTTCGAGAGAGGGATGATTCTAATGGAAATGGAAAGTTCTAGAACCCATTTAAGTGACCAAAAATCGTGAGCCCCATCCCACACCACTTTTTCCCAAAATAATCCAATCAAATTTCAACACATCTTTTTTTTTACTTCGGCATAGTTGAAAGGCCCAATAACTATGTCTCTAGAGATAAAATGACCCCCCTAGAGCCCCTGAGGAAATGTCCTTAAGATATAAAATTTACTTATTGTTATCTTTATTACTGGGAACTGTATACTGGTTTTTATTCATTTTTAAGGTTTTCCATGTTTAAGTTAGGTTAGGTTAGGTTAGCTTATCTTGAGCGCTCATGATAAGCTAACCTAACCTAACTTAAACATGGAGAAATGTCAGGGAAATTACCCCAGGGACTTTAGGGGGGGGTGTCATTTTATCTCTAAAGACATAGTTATTGGGCCTTTCAACTATGCCGAATTAAAAAAAGCTATGTCCAAATTTGAATGGACGATTTTTTGGGAAAAGTGGCGTGAGATGGGGCCCACGATTTTTGGGTTACTTAGAAAGGGTACTAGAACTTTCCATTTCCGGTAGAATCAGCCCTCTCTTGAAGTTTTTGGCCCACTGCATCGATACGATAACCCTTGAAAAAAAAACAACAAGAAAAATAAAGAAACAAATAAACAAGCACCCGGGATCTTTTTTCTGGCCAAAAATACAAAATTCCACATTTTTGCCGATATGAGCTTGAAACTGCAAAAAATTAACCTTAAAAATGAATAAAATCTAGTATACATAGTTCCCAGTAATAAATATAACAATAGGTAAATTTTATATAGTAAGGGCATTTCCCAAGGGGCTGTAGGGGAGTCATTTTATCTCTAGAGACATAGTTATTGGGCCTTCCAACTATGCCGAAGTACAAAAAGCTATGTCAAGATTTGATTGGACGATTTTGGGAAAAAGTGGTGTGGGACGGGGCTCACGATTTTTGGTCACTTAAAAGGGTACTTGAACTTTCCATTTCCGTTAGAATCACCCTTCTTTCGATGTTTTAGGCCCACTGGATCGATAGAACAACCCTTGGGGAAAAAAACAACAAGAAAAAATAAAGAAACAAACAAACAAACATTCGTGATTTTTTTTTGGCCCAAAATACAAAATTTCAAATTTTTGCTGTTATGAGCTTGAAACTGCAAAAAATGAACATAAAGAATTAATAAAACCCAGCATAAATAGTTCCCAGTAATATATATAACAATAGGTAAATTTGATATAGTAACGGCATTTCCCCAGGGGCTGTAGGGGAATCATTTTATCTCTAGAGACATCGTTATTGGGCCTTTCAACAATGCTGTAGTAAAAAAAGCTATGTCAAGATTTGATTGGATGATTTTGGGAAAAAGTGGTTTGGGACTGGGTTCATGATTTTTGGTCCCTTAAAACTGTACTTCAACTTTCCATTTCCGTTAGAATCGGCCCTCTCTCGAAGTCTTAGGCCCACAGGATAGTTATAATAACCCTTGGAAAAAAAAACAAGAAAAAATAAAGAAACAAATAAACAAGCATTCGTGATCTTTTTCTGGCCAAAAATGCAAACATTCCACATTTTTGCTGATATGAGCTTGAAACTGTAAAGAATTAACCTTAAAAATGAATAAAACCCAGTATACATAGTTCCCAGTAATAAATATAACAACAGGTAAATTTTATATCTTAAGGACATTTCCCCAGGGGCTCTAGGGGGGTCATATTATCTCTAGAGACATAGTTATTGGGCCTTTCAACTATGCCGAAGTACAAAAAGATGTGTCAAGATTTGATTGGACGATTTTTGGAAAAAGTGGTGTGGAACGGGGCCCACGATTTCTGGTCACTTAAAAAAGGTTTCTTGAACTTTCCTTTTCCGTTAGAATCAGCCCTCTCTCGATGTGTTAGGCCAACAGGATTGTTACAATAACCCTTGGAAAAAAAAACAAGAAAAAATAAAGAAACAAATAAACAAGCATTGGTAATCTTTTTTTGGCCAAAAAATGCAAAATTTCACATTTTTGCTGATATGAGCTTGGAACTGTCTTTAATAATTTAACGACGTATGCATTTTAAGAATAAATCCTTCGGGTTTGTTATAATTGCTTCATTGAGGGGGACTTTGAAGGCTATATGTAAATGAAAGAAGTCCTATAGCTTGCGAACTGTTCTGTACTTCTAAATAACATTGGTTTATTTAATTATTGAAAGAGGTGTACCGTTGTTCTCATATATTATTTGGTGTTTGATGCTTTTTACTTCAGTGCATATTGAAATAAAGATAACAATAGGTAAATTTTATATCTTAAGGACATTTCCTCAGGGGCTTAAGGGGGGTCATTTTATCTCTAGAGACATAGTTATTGGGCCTTTCAACTATGCTGAAGTAAAAAAAGCTATGTCAAAATTTGATAGGACGATTTTGGGAAAAAGCGGTGTGGGATGGGGTTCACGATTTATTGTCACTTAAAAGGGTGCTACAACTTTCCATTTCCGTACGAATCAGCCCTCTCTCGATGTTTTAGGCCAACAGGATTGATACGATAACCCCTGGGAAAAAAAACAAGAAAAAATAAAGAAACAAATAAACAAGCATTCGTGATCTTTTTCTGGCCAAAAATGTAAAGTTCCACATTTTTGCTGATATGAGCTTGAAATTGCAAAAAATTAACCTAAAAAATGAATAAAACCAAGTATACATAGTTCCCAGTAATAAATATAACAATAGGTAAATTTTATATCTTAAGGACATTTCCTCAGGGGCTGTAGGGGGGTCATTTTATCTCATAGTTATTGGGCCTTCCAACTATGCCGTTGTACAAAAAGCTATGTCAAAATTTGATTGGACGATTTTGGGGAAAAAGTGGTGTGGGACGGGGCCCATGATTTTTGGTCACTTAAAAGTTTACTTGAACTTTCCATTTCCGTTAGAATCGGCCCTCTCTCGATGTTTTAGGCTCACTGGATCGATAGGATAACCCTTGGAAAAAAAACAACAACAAAAAATATTTAAACAAATAAACAAACATTCGTGATCTTTTTCTGGCCAAAAATGTAAAATTCCAAATTTTTGCTGATATGAGCTTGAAACTGCAAAAAATTAACCTTAAAAATGAATAAAACCCAGTATACATAGTTCCCAGTAATAGTTATAACAATAGGTAAATTTTATATATTAAGAAAATTTCCCCTGGGGCTGTAGGGGAAATTGCCGAATTAAAAAAAAGATATGTCAAAATTTGATTGGACGATTTTGGGAAAAAGTGGTGTGGGACGGGGCCCACGATTTTTGGTCACTTAAAGGGGGTACTAGAACTTTCCATTTCCGTTAGAATCAGCCCTCTCTCGAAGTTTTATGCCCACTGGATAGTAGAGTAGTACATTCCATTTCTAGACCTTTATGTTCCTTCCGGTGCTATTCTCGGCCTTTACGTTTCTTCCGGTGTTATTTGCCCACTTTACGTTCCATGGCAGCTTTCCATGGCAGATTACCAGACTGATTATTGCTATTGTTGTCAATTGCATATGGAATTATACAAAACCTACCAGACAGCTTTCTTGGCCAACCAGACAGGTTTCTGGGTCAACTCTAAGTTTCTGGGCCTTTACGTTCCATGGCACCTTTCCATGGCAGATTACCAGACTGATTATTGCTATTATTGTCAATTGCATATGGAATTATACAAAACCTACCAGACAGCTTTCTTGGCCAACAAGACAGCTTTCTTGGCCAACCAGACAAGTTTTTGGGCCAACCAGAGAGGTTTCTGGACTAAAACGGGGATTCCCCACACAAATTTGTTTCAACTCCAAGTTTTTCAACCAGACTGGTTTTTTCGAGCCAACATCTGTTTTTTAGGGGACCAATCAGAGACAACCGAGATATTTACTCCTCTCTCTCTCTATCAGACAATTTTTTGCTGTTGCTGGATCAGTTTCATTGTGGCAGTGAGAGTGTCAACACATGAGAAAATGTTCAATACATGTCCACTATGTATGTACACACTGGGCAGCTGGTCAACATGTGAGAATTGCACAATGATTGATGAGTATGATGAAAAGTGTAGATTATGCAACCCGTGTAAATTACATAGAGGATATGCTGTACAAATGAAAGGTTGTAATTACTGTCTTGAAGAGGTGTGTGACTCTCATCCAAGAGGACACCTATGCTCCAATTGTCACTATGATAAATGTAATCAGTGGGAGAATACATATCCCGGTATGATTGGAAAGAACCCTAAACGTGATTTTAGTTTATTGCCAAGAGATTGGTATCGTCATGGTTTTAGATTGTTCTGGGAGGAGGAACCGGGTCAGCGATTCAACTGTTGGAACAACAAAAGAATTTGGTTTCTACGTCATCGTTGTGAAGACAATGACTACTATGATTATAAGCCCACTGATTTTTATTTGGCTGTGACGGAATGTGATTCGCCACTTGAGGACACTATTTGTGACATTACTTCAAATAACCGAATTGAAACATGTGAATTCTATAAAATGAATGAGAATAGTATAATTGACTATGGTAAGAGATATGACAAGAGTGAAGCTACACTCTATTGTAGAAAATGTGACCCTGACATTGCACTACATCAGGATCAGTATACTGTGAATTTGGATAATCTAACCGCACTAGTTGTTGTCGACAAATACCTATACCTAGTAGAAGATGAAATCTAAAAAGTAGAAAAGTCGTTTTATCATGTATATAAATTTTTATCATTTATTAATAAACAATTTAACACACGCATTTTTAGAACATTTTATTCGTAGGGCACTAAAATCAATATTAAATACGCTTGTAAGTATATTTTCCACTAGAAAGTCGTTCAATCGAGGTAAGTCAACGTAGATGTTGAGAATTCGCCTGTAGGTATAGCCACGGCATCTAAACATGAAAAATAGTAGTGCAGGAAAGCTACAGGTTTTAGTTGTTAAACTCTGTGCTCTTCTTTGATTTCGAATTATATTTTCCTCTCTCCGTTCAATAAAGTTGCTGAGGTGAGGTGTGTAGATTTTATATGGTAAGACAAGAGGATAAACAAATTAAATATTATTCACAGTTTGAAGGATGCATAGCCAATGGCCGGTCTTCAAAGTCGATGGACTGCTATTAACAATGATTAGGGTATTGTTAACACTTGGAATTTTTTCAATGAAGTCCGAAGGTATGCAATAGGACTTGTACTGGGACATGTATGGATCTATTCTAAATACGTTGATTATTTGGTTTCTGTTCATGGTGCTAGGTCTAGTGAAACACTGCTGCCGGGTGTGATTTCCCAATATGTTTCAAATTAACTCAATGATATTACCGTGATAATCTCGGTCAGAGCAATGGCAAATGTACACTTTAAACGTACATTCTCTGTTCGTACTATGCTCATACCCTGAGTGCCCGACAAGTCCAAAACAATTACGCTATGATATTTTTAGAATATTGATTCTGTTATTCCATTTTCAGATAATTGAGAATCATGATCTAGGGATTGCATGGTCAATTCGTACAGAGTTCTATAGGATTTTTTGTCAAAAGATAGAGTGTACAGTGGAATACCATTCACTTTGCACACAAGGATAGATAGACCGAAAAAATTAAAATCATGGGGGGATTCAGTCCAGGATCCAAAGGCACTGCCACTCTTCACAAAGGCCAAAGCCCATTTTGATGGGATTTCTTCATTGATAAATGATGAATCGCTATAGCTACGAGAGCCAGTGGCAATGTGACGTTGAATGGTGATCGTATGGGGGACAAGAAGTTTAATGTGGTTGCCATTGGCTCTTAGCTTTTCCACTGCCAATGCAACAGAGCTCATAACTTGTTGTTTTTGGACATGGAGAATTGCCGATGTGATAATGACATTGGCATCGGGTGCTGCAAGAAGTGTTTTTCTGAAAAGGAAATACGATGGGGCCATCTGTAACTTTATATCAATCTTGACATTGGGGCGTAGCCGTTGGGATATATTGAATATCTAATGATTTAATTTTCCAACCAGATGATACTCTTGGATCACTGAAGTAGTCAACTCGCCATCAGTATCAACACCTGATCGATATTCATAGCGCAATGACTGTCCTCTCAACTTATTATACGCCTTTGGCGTCATCATCATAAACTGTATATAGCTTGCATAGTTGGATAAATTATTGCTAGTGCTCACCAATGTTCCATTAAAAAATACATTAATTTGTCTGAATAGATTGTGTAGAATACAGTTTTCGTAGGAGAGACCGTCGGCAGCATTTGGAGTTGTATAATCTGACTTTTTCTACACCACAACATTTAAATCAATAAATGTTGATGACAAATCAATGAAATACTCTTTATTGGAAAATATTTGAAAGTGTATATTCTCCGAGAGGGGTTGTTGGGGATGAAATTGTTCATAGTAGCCATACTTGAAACTGACATCAACATTTTCAGCATTGAATAGATTCAATGGATATGATGGAACTGATGGATTGATGGATATGATTTCTTGTGGGGGAGATAAGTCATCTTAAGAGAAGAAATCTTTTTTTGGTCTAACAATCTTTTCTTTTTCTTCTTCTGCTTATTGGCCTTCGTTGTTTTATTCCTCAAAGTCCTTGGTGATATCCTTCGCTTCCCGCCTCACTGGAGACTGATGAGTGAATAACGCGCACGCATCATTTTCAATCCCTTCCCATTTTGCTGAGATTTTAATTGCTCACCAATGGCTCTTGCTGAAGATCTAATATTTTCCTTAACACTCTCCTTGAAATTCTTGCCCGACCCCCAGTCCTGTAGTGTTGAGGCAGCAAAATTTGATACAGCAGGTACAAGATATTTTCTGGCAAGGGGTAGTGCAGAACGAAATAGCCTAGCAAACCAGCTACCAAGAACATAGCCAGACATCGTAGTACGCCCCTTGTAGTAGTCCAATCTATTGCCTATATGATGTGCACTCAAAGCACCAACAGAATAGTCAATATCGGGACAGACAAATGGAATTGTTCTTTTATTCATTTGAGTGGATTTTAGTGTCTCTTATAACATGTTGAAAATGACATATGATCACTGTTAAACCGTTTTTTATTGCTTGAGGATCGCCCAATTCACTACTTAGTGTTATTTGACAGAGTTCCAAATACGAAGTGTTTACAGGAACATACTGAAGATGCTTTATATTATAGTGATTAACAAGCTAAAGATTTGTTTTTTGTTCAAGAACACGTAGGAGGGGGACATTTGAATTACCAACTCTCGATGTTTCCACAAAGGATTACATAGAAAAATATGTAAGAGTCCGAGGCAAAACCAGGTGTATAATCAGAAAAAATAACTTGATTCATCCCAGAAATGGTGCCAGCGTTTCTACCATTGATCAAATTCTGTTTAAAGCCAAGAACGTCTCTCAGATTATCATGGAGCATAATTATTTGACTGTCAACAGGTGAGGTAATGTAAATCCTATCGTGTTCCAATGAATAATTAAAATGGAATTTACCATTCTTACGATATGAGATTTTTCTATTGATTGTACGACACAAATCAGTCATATTATTGTATTCAATATATTTCAATTTGGCATGTGGATATTCGCTAGTTTTAAGTGCTTCAACCCATTCATAGTCGACAAAGAGTGTCCAATCGATTGGTATAACTTTTATATCAAACACATGATCCTTTCTAAGGATGTCATAGGTATTTTTGAAGATACAGTCGACAAGGGCCACTTCATACGCACCGTCAAATTTGATGGTGGGGGAGAGTTTTGTCCAAAAATCACTTGTCGTATTCAAGTCGTTGTAGAGAGGATCGGAAACATTGGACATAAATGTTACATAGAAATCATTGGGCATTGTCAATATCTTCAACACCGATCCAAGAATCAAAATCAGAGTTGTATCCTAGCCACCGAACAAGTAACTGTTTCCTACCCCTGCGAGTACGAGTCTTTAATATCTTTTCAATTTGATAGATTTCACTATTATTTTTAACCTTTTGTAGTTCATAGTCATAAAAGCCGCCAAGAATCTCTTCATCTTTGGTATCGCGCAAAAGATAAGTTATGTTTATCGTCTAGGATTTTTGCCACTTTAAAAATTTCGGTGGACCACATGTAATTCCCCTTTTCAAAAACATTAGTTGTCCTATTAATTCGAACAGTATTTCCAACATTGAATTTTTTCTTCTTCTTGACAATCGCTGCACTAGAATACTGTTCAAGAGAGGTGTTAATTGTATCGTGATCAGAATGATAAACTTCCATTGGTGTTGAGTTGGACAGTGATCAATGAGGCTATTGATCATAGATCAACATAATTTTATCCAAATCATGAATAAAAACCGGTGTATTTTTCAATGTACAATATCCTGAAATTAAAAGTCGAATAGTTCTTATCAATAGTTCGGCCAATGCAGCCTTTATAGGGCTATGACTATGATAGAGCAGTGTACTATATTTCACTAGTACTTTTGCAACATGGGGGTTAAAAAATTCACTACCGCGATCTGTTTGAATTTTTGTATATGAATCCTGTTCGAGATAACTTTCAATGGCCTGAGCAACCTCAACGCCTCTCTTTGTTCGCAATGGAATTGCATATGCATAGCGACTAAAAGCACTTATTGTAAGTAGAATGTACGTTTATAGTGTTTCATGACGTTGTTGAATTTCACATAGAGTTAAGATATCTGCTTGCATTATATATTATGGGAAAAAGGATTTAGTTTTTCGAAATTGATTCTTACAAAGTCTGTGATTTCTTTGCAGAGTGTAACGTGATTCATTTCGTGGATAGTCTTGTACACCTTTAGCGGTAATACCAGTGACTTTGGAAAGATTGGTGGGGGAACTTAAACTCCCCAACTCACCAATATTTTCATAAATAAGTCTCAGAACTTCAACCATTTTGAACGTAAACACGTAGTGTAACGCCTACTACTCCTTTGTATACTGGCGGTTGGTGGTGGTGATGTTGACTTCAAATGTCTTTGCTTTTGTCTAGCCATCAGTGGGGTGCTAATATTTTCCGAAATTGATTTAGACTATTGTTTTTTTTCATGTTCATATTTTAATGGTGTTGACAATAATACATGTTCATTTAATTTTTTTAGAATTTCTCTATTGCCAATAAGACTTTTGGGAAAGTTTAATGTATTTAGAAAGTTGTATAGATGAGCGTCAAATGATAATAGTCCTTTACGGTTTGTAATTATATCATAGATTAAATCAAGTAGATTATAGCTCTTGCCCTGAATTATAATCCCTTTCCCATTGCTCTCAACTTGAATATGATCTTGATCACTTTTCAAGAGATAGGCTAGGAGTCGTTGACTTTTTTCAACCTATGTGTGGGGTAATAGATTTCAAAATTTAAATACAAATTAATCCAATTCTTCCTTTTTTAATTGTGTTCCAGCAGAATCCTGAGGAGATAATTCTTTTTTGTAATAAATACCAGCAGTGGGCTTCGTACGATGGGGCTTATGCTTATCCACTCGACGAGGTTCATCTTGAAGTAAAAGCAGTTTTTATCATCCTTAGTATATTCGTCGTCAATGACTTTACTCAGATTTTCCTAACATTATTCGGTGGATCAAAGGCCGAGCTCTGTTGGAGTCAATTTAAAGGGTTTTGCCATATAGAGAAAAGTGTTTACAAGTCCTGCAATTATTGGCAGTAAAAGTGTGAAAAAGCTACCGCCCGCCTGAAGAAGTCGTTTCTTTTTAAAATTCTTTCCTTTGTTTTTAGAGGCCAAAGTACGTACAATGGAACGATGTTGCTTTGCCTGTTGCTCAACTACTTCTGGCAGTTGAACATTACCCTCGGTCAAATTTAAACAAAGTTCAGATATTAGATTAATGAAATCATTGTCAATACCACGTTTGAGTATGGCTTTCCTAAGCGAGGGTTTTGAAGTGCTTAGAACTGAAAACAAATGTCTATTTTCATGTAGTTTCTTCAGTGTCATGATAGCAACTAATAGGTCTTTTTAGTGTTCACAGGGAGATATACTGTAATTTCATTGTCAAAAATATCTGTGACTACACGCAGATCCTCGGGTGTATTTTGATTAAGATCTAATAGGATATAGCCGTAGGGTTTATTAGTTGCCTGATTGTATGCTGAGAGCAGAAATTTAGGGGCGCCCGGATAGATTTGTTTATTGAGGGTTATTAGGGAGCTAGAATCACGAACAACTCTGTAGATGATATAGTAGTTGCAGTTCAATACAAGTGTTCGCATACATTTGCTCTGATGAAAGAGATTGTGTAGAACCAGAGTAACGGAAATCTGTTCATGATGAGAGTGAACAGTGAACAGTTGCATCATTTCCTGGGACGATTGTTCAATAGATAGCCAGATCGTCAATGATCAGCCAAGAGTTTGGTTCAATAATGCTGAAAACATCAAGTCCCTGTCTGAATTGTATCTGCACCAATCCTGTCGTGGCAATTGCTTTTATTTTATCGTATGATTTCTGCCAAATACTGTAACAATAGTAGATTTTTTTTGACTTATCTACATATATTTTATGGCAATTTTTAATTATTTTAGTTAAGAGTGTTGTTTTGCCAGACATTGACGGCCCACACAGAAACGATCTGAATGGTGTTTTAAATTGATACATGTTCCCTTCAATAGTTCACCTAGACAACCAACTGTAGACTATAGCTGTATAATGACTAAATAATTTCCTTATTACTACTCCGTTCAAGAACAAAAAATCAATAAAGAATTATATTTCTTGTATTAAAAACAGCACTTTACAGAAAAAAATACACCTTTTTAAATTTATTTATAAAAAATGCACTAGAAAAAGCACTTAAAATAATATCACTTTTTTTTTTTTTTTAATGCACATGTACAAAAGCACAAAAAAAATCTGCTCTAAGTCAAAAAAGATAATTTTGGCAGTGGCTGGCGGTGCGCCCCCCGCTGGCGGCTGCCCCCCCCCCCCGGGCCGCGAGAATAATATTTGAAAATAATATTTGAAAACTCACATTTAAATTTGCAGCTTGCATGTCGAGAGCTGTAGGGGCCACATCATTCTCGCCTTGCATTGGTTGTGAAGGGCCCGGCAATGCTTGATAGGGGTTGACCTCCCGATCTTGACTAGATGAGGCTGATGCATTATGAGAATCTATCCATTCCCTCTTAAATTTTCTGCCAGGTTGCATAGAGGTTTGTGCAGAGCTGACACTGGCTTGAGAGGCTCCTGGCTGGTCCAGAGAACTTGTAATGGAGCTAGCATATCTGATGACTGACGGTCTTGCAGCTTGCATCGATGCGATATCACCCCATCTTGGTCTCGTTTTGGGGGGGAGGGTAATTGTATGAATCCACCTCCACATCCTTAAAAAAGAAGAAAAATTTAGTAAGGAAATAATAAGCCCTCTTTTACAGATAAATTGCTCTCTAAAGTTTCATAAAGAAAGAAAAACGAGCAAAAATGGGGTTTTTATAGGCCAAATGAAGATACTGAAAAAATGAAGCGAATATTTCGAGAGGACAAACGCCTCTCTTCTTCAGCGCGAAACGAAACGATGTATCAATAAAAGCCAAAAATTAAAAGAATTAAAACCAACTACCTAACAACCATAAAAGCGCTGAAGAAGAGAGGCGTTTGTCCTCTCGAAATATTCGCTTCGTTTTTTCAGTATCTTCATTTGGCCTATAAAAACCCCATTTTTGCTCGTTTTTCTTTCTTTATGTGATGTCAGGCCAATGTGGTTTAAGAAATTATCTTCTCTAAAGTTTATTCTGCTGTTTGTAGCACTTTAGAATTTCTTAGCACTTTAGAATAAAACAGAATGAAACAACAGAGTCTCTCAAAACCCCTAAAGAAATTTTAAAAGGTACAAGTATTATTTATTTAACAGTAATCCTCGTTTTTTGAAAGGCCACCAAGTAAAGATAAAATCAGACAGAATAAAACAGCAGAGTCTCTCCAACCCCGTAAAAGTATTTTAAAAGGTATATGAATTATTTAGCTAACAAAAATCGTTGCTTTTTGAATGACCATCAAGTAAAGAAGAAATCACACAGAATAAAACAACAGAGTCTCTCAAACCCCGTAAAGCTATTTTAAAAGGTATAAGAATTATTTATTTAACTTAAATCCTAGCTTTTTGAATGACCACCAAGTAAAGAAAAAATCACAAAGAATAATACAACAGAGTCTTTCAAACCCTGTAAAGCTATTTTAAAAGGTATAAGAATTATTTATTTAAAAGTAATCCTCGCTTTTTGAGTGACCACCAAGTAAAGATAAAATCAGACAGAATAAAACTACAGAGTCTCTCAATCCCCGTAAACCTATTTTATAAGGTACAAAAATTATTTATTTAACATAAATCCTTGCTTTTTGTATGGCCACCAAGTAAAGAAAAAATCACACAGAATAAAACAACAGAGTCTCTCAAATCCCGTAAAGCTATTTTAAAATGTATAAGAATTATTTATTTAAAAAAATCCTCGCTTTTTGAATGGCCACCAAGTAAAGAAAAAATCACACGGAATACAACAACAGAGTCTCTCAAACCCCATAAAGCTATTTTAAAATGTATAAGAATTATTTATTTAACAGAAATTCTCGCTTTTTGAATGACCATCAAGTAAAGAAAAAATCACACAGAATGTGGCATCGTTCCATCTTGCCCCCTATCAATTCTGAGTTTCTGACTAGAATTAGACAAAGCCCGTCTTAATCACCAAGCTTTTGTTTTCAGATACGACAAGTTTGAAATTTTGGTTCCAAAAAAGGACCCTTTTCTGTAATTATAAACACATATGGTTTTAATCTCTGTGATAAATTGAGCGTGCGAGGCCTGTTCGCAAAATTTGACGTTTTATTTTAAAAAATAAGATTCTATTTATATCGTAAAAATTTTTTTTATAACTGTAAAAATGTGAATTTTTGAACTGAATTAATCTTTATACAGAGCTGGGGGGGGGTGGTTTTTGTTTACATAGAGGAAAAAAGCGTACTTTGCGTTTTTTAACGAGTATAGTATTATATGGGTTTTTATTGTTGGGGGTGGGGGGAGGGGGCTAAGTCCCCCTGAATTTTGAATTTACTGGAAAATGCTTTTTATCTGGAAATAAATTAAAAAATTTAATAAGCTGTACTCACATTGACAATTGACGGATCCATTGTTTTCAAAGTTAATAATATGCAGTGTACTATGCTCGATATGTTAAAACATAATGAAGATTAAATTGTAGTTCATGAACATTTTATACACAATTTCAAGGATGAATTGTTATGCAAAGGGAAAATCATATGTAAGCGATTCTCTGATTGGCTGCCTAAAAAATAGATGTCAGCTCGAAAAAAACACTCTGGTTGAAAAAACTTGGAGTTGAAACAAACTTGTGTGGGAAATCCCAATTTTAGCCCAGAAACCCGTCCGATTGGCCAAGAAACCTGCCTGCTTGGCCGAGAGACCTGTATGGTAGGTCTTGTATAATTCCGTGTTCAATTGACAACAATAGCAATAACCCGTCTGGTAATCTGCCATGGAAAGGTGCCATGAAACGTAAAGGCCCCAGAAACTTAGAGTTGACCCAGAAACCTTTCTGGTTGGCCAAGAAAGCTGTCTGGTTGACCAAGAAAGCTGTCTGGTAGTTTTTGTATAATTCCATATGCAATTGACAACAATAGCAATAGTCAGTCTGGTAATCTGCCATGGAAAGCTGCCATGGAACGTAAAGTAGGCAAATAACACCGGAAGGAACGTAAAGGCCGAGAATAGCACCGGAAGGAACATAAAGGTCTAGAAATGGAATGTACTACTCTACTCTGGATCGATACAATAACCCTTGGAAAAAAATAAGGAAAAATAAAGAAACAAATAAACAAGCATTCGTTATCTTTTTCTGGCCAAAAATGCAAAATTCCACATTTTTGCTGATATGAGCTTGAAATTGTCTTTAATAATAGTATGACACATTCATTTTAAGAATAAAGCCCTCGGATTTGTTATAATTGCTTCATTGAGGGGAACTTTGAAGGCTATATGTAAATGAAAGAAGTCTTATTGCTTGCGAACTGTTCTGTACTTCTAAATAACATTGGTCAATTTAATTATTGAAAGAGGTGTACCGTTGTTCTCATATATTATTTGGTTTTTGATGCTTTTTACTTCAGTGCATATTGAAATGAATAACTTTAGTTCAGTCTCCAGTCCTTCAAGGGCAACAGTTATTGTACAGTCTAATCAAGTTGATGTCAAACATGGTGCTGATGTAATTAATGTAACTTTAAATTTAATTTTTTATTTCTCGTTAAAGATTTTACTTTTACTTTCAGAACCTCGTAATGAAATCTAAACTCCTGTATCATTGGGTATATTAATTTGAAACTTTCCGGAAATGTTAAGGAGATGAAACATGAAATAATGAATTTTATAAGGTATAGTGGCCTTTACAATAAAATCATATGACTATACATGTCTATGGTTCAATAAAATGTAATCTCACAGGTAAATTTAGAACAGAGCTTTAAATTTTTTATGTCTTTGTGAAATTATGAGCTGAAATGGAAGCTTTTTTTTATTTTCTTTGGTAAAATTCAGAATTTAGCTAACTTTTTCTCTTCTTTAAGAAAATTTTGAAGAGAACTTGAACATTTTTATACTTCTTCGAGAAAATTCGGAATTAAAGTGTAGCTCCTTATCTTCATGGTGAATAGTCACGAACATGTGACACTTTGGTTAGAAAAAGTCCAGCTTTGGATCGAAAAATAAGTTATTTCTGTAAAAATTGAACTAATAACGTTTTTTTGACCGTAAACTCTAGTTTTATGTAAAAAAAAATATGGAAAATATATTTCACTGGCTCAAATGTGAAACTTTGGTTAGAAAAAGTCCAGCTTTGGATCGAAAAATAAGCTATATCCGTAAGCATTGAACTAATAAAAGTTTTTTGACCGTAAATTCTAGTTTTTTGTAGGAAAATACATTTCTCTGACTCAAATGTGTAACTTTTGTTAGAAAAAGTCCAGCTTTGGATTGAAAAATAAACTATTTCCATGAAAATTTAACTAATAAATGTTTTTTGACCGTAAACTCTAGTTTTTTGTTTGAAAATTATTGATATAATTAAAAATATTTAGTAATCCTGTATCTTTGGTTAGGAAAAGTCCAGCTTTGGATCGACAAATAAGCTATTTCCGTCAAATTGAACTAATAAAGGATTTTTGACCATAAACTTTAGTTTTTTGTAAGAAAATTATAGAAAATACATTTCTCTGGCTCAAATGTGTATCTTTGGTTAGAAAAAAGTCCAGCTTTGGATCGAAAAATAGACTATTTCTATAAAAAGTGAACTAATAAATGTTTTTTGACCATAAACTCTAGTTTTTTGTTAGAAAATACATTTATCTGGCTCAAATGTGAAACTTTGGTTAGAAAAAGCCCAGCTTTGGATCGAAAATAAGCTATTTCTATAAAAAATGAACTATTAAAGTTTTTTTGACGGTAAACTCTAGTTTTTTGTATGAAAATCCATTTCTCTGGGTCAAATGTAATACTTTGGTTAGAAAAAAATTCAGCTTTGGATCGAAAAATAAACTATATCCGTAAAAATTGAACTAATAAATGTTTTTTGACCGTAAACTCTAGTTTTTTGTAAGAAAATACATTTCCCTGGCTCAAATGTGAAACTTTGGTTAGAAAAAAATTCAGCTTTGGATCGAAAATAAGCTATTTGCGTAAGAATTGAACTAATAAATATTTTTGACCATAAACTCTAGTTTTTGTAAGAAAATACATTTTCTGGCTCAAATGTGAAACTTTGGTTAGAAAAAAGTCCAGCTTTGGATCGAAAAATAAACCATTTCCATAAAATTGGAACTAATAAAGGTTTTTTTACCGTAAACTCTAGTTTTTTGTAAGAAAATACATTTCAATGGCTCAAATGTGAAACTTTGGTTAGAGAAAGTCCAGCTTTGGATCGAAAAATTAGCTATTTCCGTAAAAATTGAACTAATAAAGGTTTTTTTACCGTAAACTCTAGTTTTTTGCAAAAAAAAAATACATTTCTTTAGCTCAAATGTGTAACTTTGGTTAGAAAAACTTCCGCTTTAGATTGAAAAATAAGCTATTTCCGTAAAAATTGAACTAATAAAGGTTTTTGACCTTAAACTCTAGTTTTTTGTAAGAAAATACATTTCTGTGACTCAAATGTGTAACTTTGGTTAGAAAAAGTCCAGCTTTGGATTGAAAAATAAACTATTTCCAGAAAATCTAAACTAATAAAGGTTTTTGACCGTAAACTCTAGTTTTATGTGAGAAAATACATTTCTCGGACTCAAATGTGAAACTTTGGTCAGAAGAAAGTCCACCTTTGGATCGAAAAATAAACCATTTTCCGTAAAATCTGAACTAATAAAGGTTTTTTGACCGTAAACTCTAGTTTTGTAAGAAAATACATTTCTCTGGGTCAAATGTAAAACTTTGGGTAGAAAAAAGTTCAGCTTTGGATCGAAAAATAAACTATTTTCATAAAATCTGAACTAATAAAGGTTTTTGACCGTAAAATCTAGTTTTTTTTAAGAAAATTGTTGAAAATACATTTCTCTGGCTCAAATATGAAACTTTTGTTAGAAAAAAGTCCTGCTTTAGATCGAAAAATAAACTATTTTCCTTTAAATCTGAACTAATAAAGGTTTTTGACCATAAACTCTAGTTTTTAGTAAGAAAATACATTTCCCTGGCTCAAATATGAAACTTTGGTTAGAAAAGTCCAGCTTTGGATCGATAAATAAACCATTTCCATAAAAATTGAACTAATAAAAGTTTTTTGACTGTAAACTCTAGTTTTTGTAAGAAAATACATTTCTCTGGGTCAAATGTGAAACTTCGGTTAGAAAAAAGTTCAGCTTTGGATCGAAAAATAAAATATTTCCATAAAATCTAAACTAATAAAGGTTTTTGACTATAAACTCGAGTTTTTTTTAAGAAAATTATGGAAAATACATTTCCCTAGCTCAAATATGAAACTTTGGTTAGAAAAATTCCAGCTTTGGATCCAAAAAATGCCATTCACCATTTTACAGTGTTTTAGAGGGTGGTGATCCCAATTTTATTTGTGGTATTTACTGTTTCTTCTAATTTGACATGATAATGAACTAAAACTATCTATGGCTTTAGTTGTCATTTACGTATCCATAGTAATTTGTGTTAGTTTTAAGTTTGATATATCTTTATTTCTGCTCTTTCCATGGTTCAACCTTGGGAAGGTTTTTTCCAGGAAGGTTTTTTCCAGGCTTTACTAAAGACATTAAAGCTCATACAGGCTTTTATCAGTGACATTAAATCTCGTCCCGTATGTATAAAAAAAATCGAAATTTAGATATCTAGCTAATTGATGAATTTTAGACATGAAAATTATGGTTATAATAGTAAATATTAAGTAATCGTGTTTATTAAATTTATAGAACACCCCCGAGTATGTCCAAGAGGGAGAAAACATATGGGACGTGTGGACTTTAACATAATCTGAAGAAGAGTTCCTTCTTTTTAACTGTAGTGAAGATACTACCTATGATATACTGGAGATCTAATACACAGAATATGGACTGTCATATACATCAGATGATTTGGTACGGAGGGGGCCTTCGGTTCAACTCCGTGTAGAAGACGATGATCGCTTATATGAGGACATACCTCTTCTGAGGAAAATAAAAATAATCAATAATGACGATAGTGATGATGACAGTATTCAAATACTTACAATACCATCACCTCAAATTGAAGTTATTATCGTTGAGGACGGGGCAGTGGAGGAGGATGTCATATATTTAAAAAGCATTATAAAAATTTATTTAACGAATCAATAAATGATCATAAGAATGATTTTATTTAAATAGCATTGATGAAAAATAGAAATGGTTGATTTCTTAAGAAAAAAATACATTACACTGTGAACCTCTATGAAATTTTTTTTTATCTTTTATATTTTACTTTAGAAGTCTCTGCTGGTATCCTTACTCCAGACTTATCGAGTAGGAAAAAATTAATTTAGTACAAACAAATTTATTGTTTGATTACGATATAAAACTTAACAATAATAACAATAATGAGATTTATCGTAAAATGATATATGAGAGCTCTTCTAGTGCGATTTTTGATGTTCATAATCCATCCCATAGAATAATCTTCTATGTTCTCTCTTAAAGGACCACTTTTTCTATTTTCTTAAATCATTTTCATCATAATATTGACAGTTATATCTAGCACTATGTACCTTTTTCTTTGAGTTTTCACCAGTGTCTTTTATACTAGATTTTGAGGTATCTCTGTAGAGATAGGCCTCTTTTCCATGTCTCTTCTTTCGATCTTCCTCTTCCTTTTGTTTCATATTAAACCTTGTTTTATGCGAGCTTGCTTGCAATCTGTATAAATTTCTCTCCATATCATGTATGATTTTTCTCCTCATTTCCTCCAGATTCTTCTCCTCTATTCTAGAGTCTACACTGTCTAAGTATGTTGTAGTAGATTCATGAGAATGCTCAAAATAATGATAATGTCCTTTACATATAGAACAGTCACAAAAAAAATGATATTTCTAAATTGACAAGATCAACCAAAGGGTCAGGTATCTCATGATCAGGGGATTTCCTTATATTCACTGCAATCCTGTCCCAAAATCGGATCAATACATTTAGAAACATCCCCTGATTGGCTTAGAAAGAGACACGTGATCTTGTCCCGTTAGCGGATTAATACATTGCCCCGTTAGAATTAAGTGCATATGCGCATTTCACAACATTGCCAGATAAGAAAGGTACTTTGAACGTACCAAATAGTACCTTTCTTATCTGACAATAGGGCATACTTCGGTCAGTATTCAATAAGGGGGTTCTACTTTCGTTTTTTTAAGAATTTATAATTTAACCTGCTATTTGTGTGCTGGAGAAAAATTTTCAGCAATTTTTAGCAACATGCATTCTCTTAAAAATCTGGACACAAATAGTAGTGTTTAATTTAGTTTCATACCTCTTCTAGTTGACCTGAAATGGAAAACTTGATACCATTCACAAAAAAATGTTTACTCTCTTTGATAGCTTGGATACACTTACGCTATTTTGATTTGGTTAAAATTTAAAAGCAAAAGCAGCCCCAAAAGTTTGAACATAATACCCTCAGTCGTTGTTGCGATACTGCAGAGAGGCCTTATCGGGAATTAGCATTAACGAAGTGCATTTTGATTTAATCTTATGCCAAAATTTAGTTTTTAAACATAAAGTCAAATGGGAGGGTGGGTGTGGGAGGGGGATTAGTTTTCTTCCAATCACTTTCGACTATTAAAAAGAGCATCAGCCCTTTCTATTTTCAATCGAATGAGCCCTTTTCGAAGTTCCCACGACAACTCCTTTGATACAAAATGCCCTGGTCTAAACAACAACAACAACAAAAAAATAATACATTATATCCACATCGATCTTTACTGTAAAAATGCCAAGCCCTCCACTTACTTTCGACTATTAAAAAGGGCACTAGGCCTTTTGAATTCCAGTCAAATGAGGCTTTTTCGAGTTTCTACGACAACACTTCCTATAAACACCTTATATGGTCCAGGGCATAAATTACAACTCTTTCCCTAAGGGATGTGAGGGTGGTTGTCATCCTCTAAAACCTGATTTCCAGAACTTTTAACTACATTACATAAAATAGCTATCTCCAAATTTTGATTGGATGTGTCTGTGAAAATGGTGGGCGTGAGCTCTTTCTCCAATCACGTTCAACTATTAAAAAAGACACTAGCCCTTTCAGTTTCCAATCAAATGAGCCCTTTAGAAATTTCTATGACAAGACTTTCAATAAAAACCTTATTTGCCCCTAAGGGATAACTTACAACCCTCGCCCTGAGGGCTGGGTGGAGGGGTTGTCATCCTCAAAGACCTGATTTCCAGAACTTTCTACTACGTTGAACAAAATGTCTAACTGAAAATTTTGATTGGATATGTTTGGGGGAATGGTGGGCGTAAGAGAGGGGTTAGTTACCGTCCAATCACTTTCAGCTATTAAAAAGGGCACTATCCCTCTCAATTTCCAATTGAATGAGCCCCTTTTGAAGTTTTTACGACAACTCTATCATTAAAAACCTTATACGCCTCCTGGGCATGACTTACAACCTTTGCCCTGGGTACTCTCAGGGGTTTTTCATCCTTAAATACATAATTTCCAGAACTTTCAACTACGTTGAACAAAATGGCTATCTCTAATCTTTGATTGAATGTGTTTGGGGAAATGGAGGGCGTGAGAGGGGGGTTAATTACTTTCCACTCACTTTCAACAATTAAAAAGGGCAATTTCAATTTCCAATCAAATGATCCCCTTTTGAAATTTCTACAACAACTTTCTATATAAACCTTATATGCCCCAGGGCAAAAATTACAACCCTTGCACTGAAAGCTCTGATGGTGTTTTTATCCTAAAAGACCTAATTTCCAATACTTTCGACTACGTTGAACAAAATGTATATCTCAAAATTTTAATTGGATGTGTTTGGGGAAATGTTGGGCGTGAGAGGAGGGGGTTAGTTGCCCATTTCAATAAAAACCTTATATGTCCCCAGGGTATAACTTATAACTCTTGCCCTGAAGACTATGGGGAGAGTGTCCTGCTCAAAGGTATAATTTCCTGAACTTTAAACTTCGTGGAACAAAATGGCTATCAAGAAATTTTGATCGGACATGTTTGGGGAAATGCTGGGCATGGAAGGGGTGTTTGTTGCTCTCCAATCACTTTCGACTATTAAAAAGGGCACTAGCCAATTCAATTTCCAATCAAATGAGTCATTTTTGAAGTTTCTACGACAACGCGATCAGTAAAAGCTTTATATGCCCCCAGGGCATATTTTACAACCCTTGCCCTGAGGGCTGGGGTGGAGGGTCCTCCTGGAAAACATAATTTCTATCTGGAAATTCACAACACTGAACAAAATGGCTATTTAAAATTTTTGATTGGATTTTTTTGGGGAAAATGGGCGAGAGAGGGGGCTAGTTGCCCTCAAATCACTTTTGACTATTGATAAGGGCAGTAGACCTTTGAATTTCCAATTAAATTAGCCCTTTTTCAATTTTCTACGACAAAGATTTCAATAAAAACTTATATGCCCCAGGGCATAACTTATAACCCTTGCTCTGAAGACTGTGGAGGGAGTTTCCTGCTCAAAGGTATAATTTCCTGAACTTTAACTGCGTGGAACAAAATGGCTATCACAAAAATTTTTATTGGATGTGTTTGGGGAAATGGTGGGCCTGGAAGGGGTGTTAGTTGCCTTCCAATTACTTTCGACTATTAAAAAGGGCTCAAGTCATTTCAATTTCTAATCAAATGAGCCCTTTTTGAAGTTTCTATGCCCCCAGGACATAACTTACAACCCTTGTCCTGAGGGCTGTGAGGAGGTTGTCATCATCAAAGACCTAATTTCCAGAACTTAAAACTATGTTGAACAAAATGGCTATCTCAAATTTTTTATTGGATGTGTTTGGGGGAATGATAGGCATGGGGGGGGGCTATTTGCCCTCCAATCACTTTTGACTATTGAAAAGGGCATTAGCCCTTTGAATTTCCAAGTGAATGAGCCTGTTTTGAAGTTTCTACGATACAGCCTTCTATAAAAACCTTATATGCCCCCATGCCATACCTTAAAACCCTTGCACTGAGGGTTGTGGGGGAGTGTCCTCCTCAAAAATATATTTTCTATGTGAATATCAACTACGCTGAAAAAAATGGCTATCTCAAAATTTTTATTGGATGTGTTTTGGGGAATGATGGGAAAAGGGGGATAGTTGCCCTCCAATCACTTTCGACTATTGAAAAGGACACTAGCCACTTCCATTTCCAATCAAATGAGCCTTTTTTGAAGTTTCTACGACAACTCCTTCGATACGAAGTTCCCCCATGCCATAACTTAAAACCCTTGCCCTGAGGGTTGTAAGGGAGTGTCCTCCTCAAAAACATATTTTCGATTCGGAAAACAACAACTATTTTAAATCGAATGACGCACTAATATTCAAAGATAAATGATGAATTCTGATACGGTATTCAAAGTTTTGTATACAGTAATTTTCGAGGAATAAAAACACTATTTTTGATTATTAATTATGTTAGAAAAACATAGTTCTTAGATATTTCAACTATTCTGCAAGGATTCTGAAATGCCACAGCCATTTCGTTTTTACCAGATTTCTACTTCTCTTGATGAATAATGAATAAGACCAGCGTCCAGCCAGCAACTCGCAAAGTTTTTACCTCATGAATAGGCAGAATATCTTGTAAATAAAAATTAGATTTGAGGAAGACTAAAATCTATTCTATAAATCATATACAACAACTTTTTATATAAACCTTATATGCCCCCAGGGCATAACTTACAATCCTTGCACTGAGGGTTTTGAGGGGGTTATTATCCTAAAAGACTTAATTTCCAGAACTTTCAACTACGTTGAACAAAATGGATATTTCAAAATTTTGATTGGATGTGTTTGGGAAAATGGTGGGCATGAGAGGGGCGTTAGTCGCTATCCAATCACTTTCAACTATTAAAAAAGGCCCTAGCTCTTTCAATTTCCAATTGAATGGGCCCTTTTGAAGTTTCTACGAAACCGCTTTCAATAAAAACTTTATATGCCCCCGGGCATAACTGACAACCCTTGAACTGAGGGCTCTGAGGGGGTTATCATCCTATAAGACAAAATTTCCGGAACTTTCAACTACGATGAACAAAATAGATATCCCAAAATTTTAATTCGATGTGTTTGGGAAAATGGTGGGCTTTAGGGGGCGTTAGTCGCTATCGAATTACTTTCAACTATTAAAAAAGGTACTAGGCCTTTCAATTTCCAATTGAATGAACCTCCTTTTGAAGTTTCTACGACAACGCTTTCAATAAAAACATTATATGCCCCCAGGGCATAACTTACAACCCTTGCCCTGAGGGCTGTGGGGGGAGGGGTTGTCATCCTTAAAGACCTAATTTCCAAAACTTTCAACTAAGTTGAATAAAATGGATATCTAAAAATTTTGATTGGAAGTGTTTGGGGAAAAGGTGGGCGTGAGAGGGGGTTATCTGCCGTCAAATCACTTTCGACTATTAAAAAGGGTACTAGCCCTTTGAATTTCAAATTGAATGAGCCCTTCTTCAAGGTTCTACGAAAAAGATTTCAATAAAAAGCTTATATGCCCCCAAGGCCTAACTTATAATCCTTGCCCTGCGGGTTTTGGGGGAGTGTCCTCCTCAAAAATATATTTTCTATCTGGAAATCAACTAACCTGAACACAAAGGCTATCTCAAAATATGTACTGGGTGTGTTTGGGGGAATGATGGGTGTGAGGGGGGGCTAGTTGCCCTCAAATCACTTTCGACTATTAAAAAGGGCACTAGCCCTTTGAATTTCCAGTCGAATGAGATGTTATTGAAGTTTCTTCGACAATGTCTTCTTTAAAAACCTTATATACTTCCAGGGCATAACTTAAAACCCTTGCCCTGAGGGATTTTGGGGAGTGTCCTCCTCAAAAACACATTTTCTATGTGGAAATCAACTATGCTGAACAAAATGGCCATCTCAAAATTTTGATTGGATGTTTTTGGGGGAATAATGGGCGTTGGGGGGGGGGGGGCTAGTTGCCCTCCAGTCACTCTCGACTATTAAAAAGGGTACTAGCCCTTTGAATTTACAATCGAATGAGCCTGTTTTGAAGTTTCTACGACAACTCCTTCTATAAAAACCTTATATGCCCCCAGGGCATAACTTAAAACCTTTGCCGAGGTTTGTGGGGGAGTGTCCTCCTCAAAAACTTTTTTTCTATTTGGAAATTCACTAAGCTGAACAAAATAGCGATCTCGAAATTTTGATTGGATGTGTTTGAGGGAATGATGGGCGTTAAGGGGGGGGCTAGTTGCCCTCCAATCACTTTCGACCATTAAAAAGGGTACTAGCCCTTCGAATTTCCAATTGAATGAGCCTGTTTTGAAGTTTCTACGACAATGCCTTCTATAAAAACCTTAAATGCCCCCAGGGCATAAATTAAAACCTTTGTCCTAAGGATTGCGGGGGAGTTTCCTCCTCAAAAACATTTTTTCTATCTGGAAATCAACTACGCTGAACAAAATGGCTATCTCAAAATTTTGATTGGATGTGTTTGAGGGAATGCTGGGCGTAGGGGGGCTAGTTGCTCTCCAATCACTTTCGACTATTAAAAAGAGTACTAGCCCTTTGAATTTCCCAACGAATGAGCCTGTTTTGAAGTTTCTACGAAAACGCCTTCTATAAAAACCTTATATGCCCCCAGGGCATAACTTACAACCCTTGCCCTGATGGTTGTGGGGGAGAGTCCTCCTCAAAACATATTTTCTATGTGGAAATCAACTACGCTGAACAAAATGACTATCTCAAAATTTTGATTGGATGTGTTTGGGGAAATGATGGGCAGGGGGGGGGCTAATTGCCCTCCAATCACTATCGACTATTAAAAAGGGTACTACCTAAGATAAGATAATATTTATTCATAATCAATTAATCATACAAGAAAATACATTGTGCTAATCCCCCAAAGGCTCCTAGGCCTGTAATAGAGGGGGAATACATACCGTTTAAATCAAACACTAAATCAATAGAAAAACATTAAAATAAGCCTACATTGAATAATCCAATCAATACATACAATCGAATCACAACACTCCTAATCCCCCTCGAAAGGCTCCATGGCCAGGGATACAAGGGGGAATGAGAAAAAAAAATATAATATATCCAAACAACCATAAAAAAGAAATCAATCGCCAAACATCATATAAAATTAAAAAGAGACCAAACCTGAGGCCTGGGTGTCATAGCGCAGAGAAGATCACCATAAAACAAAACTAAACATTCAGGGCACATCAACTCCACAAAAAAAAAAAAAAAAAAAAAAAAAAAAAAAAAAAAAAAATTGTTTGATTCTTAACTAAACGGTCCTTAAGAATTCTCTTGAAAGTGCCAAACGAGTGGCATTTCTGTACTGAAGAAGGCAGGGAGTTCCAAACCTGATGACAAGCGTTGAGGGGATTGAAATCTGACCGCACAGTGGGAGTAGGAGGAATGAAGATATTATGTGACGAACGAAGGTTATATGGAGCTGAATCAGAAATAATCTGAGGAGTTTTTTGAAGAGATTTGGGAAGATTGCCTGATGATGAAAAACAGAATTGAAGCTGATGAAAAACAGAAGAAGCGCAAGAAAGAATGTAGATAGACCGTAGATTTAGAAGCGGTCTTGGTGAATAACGGTTAGTCTCAATAACTAGACGCCGTGCTTTATTATACATGACAGAAAGCAACCGCAGTGTAGAAGGAAAAGTAGACATCCATACTATGGGGCAATAAGAGACATATGACTGGACAAGGCAGAAAAAAAGAAACTTCAGAATGGATCCAGGAAAGGTGTGTTTGGGTTTTCGAATGACACCCAAACTCCGTGAGACCTTAACCCTAATCATGGCTATATGGTGTCTAAACGAAAGGTTCTCATCAAACAGGATACCAAGAAACCGGACCAACCGATTCTTTGGTCCACACAAGGAGCCTTGTGACACCTGAAGCTGTGTCAGTTGAGGGAAAGCTACACCAATTCGAGAAAAAATAAGAAAATGTGACTTGGCAACATTCAAGGCCAAGTAATTCGCCTCAAACCATGAAATTACTCTCTCGAATATTGCCACCAGATTAGACCTGATATCACATTCAGTCTTCCCTAGAGTCCCAAAAGGGCTGTCATCAGCAAAAGCAACGAGGCAATCTTCATTAGAAGTAGCATTGGGACACGAAGGAACATCCGGATGACACAGATTGCAGCATACCAGAGGATTGGTGTTCTTGGCTGCTGAAATTAGATCATTGACGTAAATCAGAAATAAAACGGGGCCAAGAACAGATCCTTGGGGGACGCCATATTCTACTTCAGAAGGGATCCGGAAAAGCGGATCAATTGAAATAAGTCTACCAGAAAGATATGATTCAAACGAAGAGAAAACATTTGATCTTATACCAATATGCGATAATTTCCAAATAAGAATCTGATGAGTCAAAGAATCAAAAGCTTTACGAACATCCAAAAATAAAGCTGCCGGGATAAGACCAAAATCTATTGCCGAATGAATTAAATTCAAGAGAGATGCGCAAGTATGCTCTGTAGAGTGATTCGTTCGGAATCCGAATTGGAAATCATGGAAAAAATTTTTGACATCCAGAAAACTGAGAAGCCTGGATAGAATAGCCTTCTAAAAAATTTTGCTGTAAATCGATGAAAGAGATAGTGGTCGACAATTAGCAAGCTCAGTCGCAGACCCATATCTATACAGCACTATTACCTTACCTTACTTGAGTGATTCAGGGAAAATTCCTGTCACGAAAGACAGATTGACAACTTTAGTCAATGGTGACAGAATAGCAGGAAGAACGGCACGGATAACCCTTGTAGGAATTCTGTCTGGCCCTGAAGACGATGAACCTTTAAGTGCATTTACGATCCGAACTACCTAAAACTCAGAAACAGGGTTCAAGAACATTGACTTTAAACATGGGGGTCCAAGATAGGCTCTGAGATCGCAACGAGGAGTTGTAGAGCTCACAGAGGAAGCAGTCGTTTTTCCTATATTAGCAAAATAAGACGTAAGCTCTAGCTGAACATTTTCTTCTCCTTGGACAATATTACCGTCAACTATCAGCGTTATTGGAACTGAAGGTGGAGGGGGAGTAAGTTTAAGCACAGAATTAATAATTTTCCATGTCTTCCCAACATCCTTTCCACACTCAGAAAATTTCCTGTGATAATACTGAGACTTGGCCTTCCGACACAGAGAATTAAATATACTCCGATAGGCATTGAACCACTAATGATAAGAAGTAGATGACGAAGCCTTGCATAGCTTCCACAGATAATCTTTCCTTTTCCAGCTTTTATGGAGACCTGGAGTCATCCACGGATTCAGCAGTACTATCCTTTTCGAGGTATGAGGCGTTGGATTCTGGTGGCAAACTTCTAGGATATCTTCTTGTACTGAATCATAAAAGAAATCAAAAGAGCGGTTAAAATCCGATTCAGAATCCAAACTATCCTATGGATGATCAGTCAAACGAGATGTAAGTGGACTGATCTCACTGACACCAAAACGGAAAAATGGGAGATTAGATGGCGAAGCTTTACGCTGCGATTGATCGGCAGTCCTATATCGTGAAATAGCAGGGAAATGATCAGAAATATCACTAACCATCACCGAATTATCTAAGACATCAAGTGACGAAAAAATATTATCAATAAGTGATGCATGCATCTCAGTAACTCGGGTTGGTATACAAACTGAAGGTAGAGTTCCCGCAGAAAGCATCATTGACAAAAAATCTGCAGCCGAAGCAGAATTTTGATTCAGCAGGTTAAGGTTGAAATCTCCCAAAAGGATTAGTTCGCAAGGATGCTTTTGGACTAAGTCCAAAACCTCTTCCAGAATTTTCATAAACGAAGGAATAGATCCACTAGGGGATCTGTAAACCAAACCGACAACTAAATCCTTACAACCTGACTTAATCTCAATAAAAAGGGATTCAAAGATTCCTTCCTCATTTCTAGTCAAATCACTTCGAAAATTATATACAAGATGATCGGCAATATACAGGGCAAGGCCCCCTTTCGCCATCTGTTTCCGGTTCATGCTCTCCATCCTAAATCTTTGGATGTCTAAAAGCATATCCTTTTTTGAATCCAGGAAAGTTTCACATAATCCAATAACATCCGGAGTTCCACCACTGACGATCCGTTTCAGCTCATCAAAAGAGGAGCTAAGTCCCTGAATGGTTAGGTGAATCACAGAGAAAATATCATCTTGTTTAGAAGAGGCAGAACCACTTAATTGCGAAACATACTTACTTTCAATAACCAATTTAGGATCATTATAATTCCTATTTCTACTTCCAACTGAATTATTAATTATACTTTCTATTTCTAAAGGATTATTTTGTAACTCAACAAAAAGTTCCCCCAAAGAGTTGACATCAGTCTGGTCACCAAAAGAATTAATCATTTTACTTACGGTGGATAATTTTTTATTACGGCTCTTTGAATTTCCAATCGAATTAGCCTGTTTTGAAGTTTCTACAACAACACGTTCTATAAAAACCTTTATGTCCCCAAGGCATAACTTAAAACCCTTGCCCTTAGAGTTGTGGGGGAATGACCTCATAAAAAACATATTTTCTATCTGGAAATTAACTACGCTGAACAAAATGGCTATCTCAAAATTTTGATTGGATGTGTTTAGGGGAATGATGGGTGTGGGGGGGGGGGGGGGGGGCTATTTGCCCAGCAAAAAATTTCGACAATTAAAAAGGGCACAAGCCACACCAATTTCCAATCGAATGAGCCCTTTTCGAAGTTTCTACGAGAACTCCTTCGATACGAAGTGCCCGGGTGGAGAAAAAAAAAATCAACGGTTTCCGGAGACATGGTCACAGATGGGACCCTTCATGACTCGAAATATCGCCCTATGAACCCAAGACCACACCCTGTGGAATTTAACAGTTTGCCAGATCCTGTCGCCAGAGAGTGCTACATAGCCTTTGTCCTGATCCAAGTACAAGTACAAGTAAATAAGTTGTTATATATTTCTGGGATAATGAACTATGTAGTAATTAAAATTTATTTATTTAAAGCTGGTGTAAAAATTGAGGTCAAGAAATTGAATGACAAAAGTAAACCTACATTTCTACTTCAGTCTTGTATATGATCAGTATGGTTGATTTTATTCTAATTTGATTTTATTTCTAATTTTATTTATTCTAAGTTGATTTTATTCTGATTTTATTGAATTTGATTTTATTTCTAATTTAATTATTCTAAGTTGATTTTATTCTGATTTTATTGAATTTGATTTTATACACCATACTATCAAGAGAGTTCAAATTTACAGAATTTATATATGAAAAATATAAACTTTCACAATTTTTTTAAATCTTACTTTCCGGCAGGTTGTTATATTTCGATGTATTTTTATAGGTTCTAATCACCAAACTACGATCAACAACAACAATTGAGACACAGCAGTATCGAAAAGCAAGTAAAGCCCTACTCATTCTAATTCCTTTGCTTGGCCTGACTTACATTTTAGTAATTACAGGACCTGAAGAGGGGATCCTTGGAACTATTCATTTTCACACAATGGTTATCCTTGTATCGACACAGGTTAGTTGAACTTATATAATGTAAAATCTTACATTTAAAAAAATCAAATATTTGCCTTACGTGTCCTCTTAGAGCGTTCAAAGCTATAGAGGGGCTCAGGCTACAGGAACTCAGAAACTTGTACTGAACTTGCACTTGTACTTGTAGTCTCCTGAAAAAAATACAAATGTTTTTACATTTATAAATTTAATAAATCAAATAATATTACATTTTGATTACTAAATATCAGTATATGTGTATTAAACTGACCCTGCACATTCATTTGTATTTTTTCAGTAAAGTGCCAATTTTGTTCTGGCCTTGGGAAGGCATAGGGGTTTTGCGCCAAACTTATGTTAATTTCCGCTCGTTTTGAGTTTGACTCGGTTATTTATTGTAATTTCTGTTTGTTTTGGGTTTCATTTATTTATCGATGCTGATTTGTGGTAGTTTCACGTTTGGTAGATTATTTGATTTTATTTTTGCTCATTTTTTGTTTAATGGAGTTCTTTAATTTTTTTGAAAAACTTATTTTGTGGAGAAATTTTATAAATTAATTTCTGCTCGTTTTATATTGACATAGTCTTTTCAGAGAAAAAGAAAGTAACACTTTAAATCTTTTCACTTTTAATGACTTAATAGTTTGGCCTGCTATTTATATGCTGAAGAAATATTTTCAGTAATATTTAACAACATACACCCCATTAAAAATCTGGACACAAATAGTAGTGTTTAATTTAGTTGCATACCTCCTCTAGTTGACCTGAAATGGAAAACTTGATACCATTCGCAAAAAAATCTGTTTACTTTCTTTGATAGCTCGGATACACTTACGCTTATTAGGGTGGGAGTTGAAGGAGAATGAGTTGCCCTCCAATCACTTTTGACTATTAAAAACGGCATCAGCCCTTTCTATTTTAAATCGAATGAGCCCGTTTCGAAGTTCGCACGACAACTCCTTCGATACAAAGTGCCCTAGTCTAAACAACAACAACAACAAAAATATCACTAATCACTTTCGACTATTAAAAATGGTACTAGCCCTTTGAATTTCATATCAAATGAGCCGATTTTCAAGTTTTTACGACAAAGATTTCAATAAAAACCTTATATGACCCCAGGGCATAACTTATAACCCTTGCCCTGAGGGTTGTGGGGGAGTGCCCTCCTCAAAAACATATTTTCTATTTGGAAATCAACTACGCTGAACAAAATGGCTATCTAAAAATTTTTATTGGATATGTTTGGGGGAATGATGGACGTGGGGGGGCTAGTTGCCCTCCAATCACTTTCGACTATTAATAAGGGCACTAGGCCTTTGAATCTCCAATCGAATGAGCTTTTTTTGAAGTTCCCACGACAACGCCTTCTATAAAAACCTTATATGCCCCCAGGGCATAACTTAAAATCCTTGCCCTGAGGGTTGTGGGGGAGTATCTTCCTCAAAAACATATTTTCTATCTGAAAATCAACTACACTGAACAATATGGCCATCTCAAAATTTTGATTGGATGTGTTTACGGGAATAATGGGCGTGGGGGGGGGCTAGTTGCCCTTTAATCACTTTCGACTATTAAAAAGGGCACTAGGCCTTTGAATTTCCAATCGAATGAGCCTTTTTGAAGTTTCTAAGACCAAGCCTTGTATAAAAACCTTATATGACCCCAGGCCATAACTTTAAACCCTTGCCCTGTGGGTTGTGAGGGAGTGTCCTCCTCAAAAACATAGTTTCTATCTGGGAATCTGCTAGCCTACGGTGAACAAAATGGCTATCTCAAAATTTAGATTGGATATGTCTGGGGGAATGATGGGCGGGGGGGGGGCTAGTTGCCCTCCAATCACTTTCGACTATTAATAAGGGCACTAGGCCTTTGAATCTCCAATCGAATGAGTTTTTTTTTAAGTTCCCACAACAACGCCTTCTATAAAAACCTTATATGCCCCCAGGGCATAACTTTAAACCCTTGCCCTGAGGGCTGTGGGGGAGTATCCTCCTCAAAAACATATTTTCTATCTGAAAATCAAATACACTGAACAATATGGCCATCTCAAAATTTTGATTGGATGTGTTTACGGGAATAATGGGCGTGGGGGGGGGGGGCTAGTTGCCCTTTAATCACTTTCGACTATTAAAATGGGCACTAGGCCTTTGAATTTCCAATCGAATGAGCCTTTTTGAAGTTTCTAAGACCACGCCTTGTATAAGAACCTTATATGACCCCAGGCCATAACTTTAAACCCTTGCCCTGTGGGTTGTGAGGGAGTGTCCTCCTCAAAAACATAGTTTCTATCTGGGAATCTGCTAGCCTACGGTGAACAAAATGGCTATCTCAAAATTTAGATTGGATATGTCTGGGGGAATGATGGACGGGGGGGCTAGGTGCCCTCTAATCACTTTCGACTATTAAAAAGGGCACTAGCCCTTTCAATTTCCAATCGAATGAGCCTGTTTTGAAGTTTCTACGACAACCCCTTCTATAAAAACCTCATATCCCCCAGGGCATAACTTAAAACCCTTGCCCTGAGGGTTGTGGGGGAGTGTCCACCTCAAAATTATATTTTCTATCTGGAAATCAACTACGCTGAACAAAATGGCTATCTCAAAATTTTGATCGGATGTGTTTTGGGGAATGATGGGCGTGGAGGGGGGGGGGCTAGTTGCCCTCCAATCACTTTCGACTATTCAAAAAGGCACTAGCCCTTTGAATTTCCAATCGAATGAGCCTTTTTTGAAGTTTCAATGACAACGCGTCCTATAAAAACGTTATATGCCCCCAGGGCATAACTTAAAACCCTTGCCTGAGGGTTGTGGTGGAGTGTCCTCCTCAAAAACATATTTTCCATCTGGAGATCAACTACGCTGAGCAAAATGTCTATCTCAAAATTTTGATTGGATGTCTTTGGGGGAATGCGGGGGGTGGGGGGACTAGTTGCCCTCCAATCACTTTCGACTATTAAAAATGGCACTATCCACTCACATGTCCAATCGAATAAGCCCTTTTCGAAGTTTCTACGACAACATCTTCGATACGAAGTGCCCGGGTATGGAGAAAAAAAAACACATTATGGCCACATCGTTCTTCTCTTAGGCAGCGCTAGCGCGCTGCCTATGATAATAGATTAAGATAACTCCGTGACTATTCCAAAATACGTTTGCCATCACTTTCCCGGGCGAAAAAACAATTGGCTTTTTTTAGAGTAGACTCTCCCTTTACAGTACACTTTTTTGACCGTGTTTTTATTTCAAGCGTATAATGGTGCAGCCAGGTTTCACCTACAATAATTAGTAAGCACTAGAACTCGGATTTATTGTGCCTAAACTGCTCCAGCAGAGGGTTAAAAACGTTCATTCAAGCAAGGTTTTAGTCTAACGTTAGCAAACGCACGGACAGCTTTCTCATGCCAAAATTTTGATTTGTTATATGACGAACACTGTCTTTAGACATTTTATAGCCTCTGCTATCCCTCTCACTTTAATTTGATGGTCTTCCAAAAACATTTGGTGAACCTTAGCGATGTTGTCGTCAGTGGTTGCAGTTTTTGGACGTCAGGAAGGTTTTTCGTCACCAAAGCTTTTACAGCCACATTTGAATTCAGCCACTCAAAATATCATTGTGGCAGGCAAATGGCGATGCAGGCTTCCCATACACATAGTTCAACACAGATTTACGTAGGATTATTACCTTACAAAAACAAATACTTTATGACAGCTCGATGCCAATTTGATCAATTACAGAGGCAACGCTATAGCGTTGCCTATAGTAAAGGCCATACGGCTCTAATGTTTTGTTATTATTATTATTTTTTTCAGAGGCACTTCATATGGAAGGGGTCGTCGTAAAGACTTCAAAGGGGGCTCATTCAGTGGGAAATTGAAAGTTCTAGTGCCCTTTTTAAGGGTCAAAAGTAATTGGAAGGCAACGACCCCCTTCCACGCCCACCATTTCCCCAAACACATCCAATCAAAATTTTGAGATAGCCATTTTATTCTACGTAGGCTGTGGGGGAGTGTCGTACGAGGAGGACACTCCCCCACAGCCCTCGGGGCAAGGGTTTTAAGTTATGCCCTGAGGGCACATAAGATTTTTATAGAAAGCTTTGTCGTAGAAACCTCAAAACGAGCTCATTCGATTGAAAATTCAAAGGGCTAGTGCCCTTTGAATTTGCTTTTTAATAGTCGAAATTGATCGGTGGGCAACTAACCCCCCTCTCACGCCCACCTTTTCCCCAAACACATCCAATCAAAATTTCGATATAGCCATTTTGTTCAACGTGGTTGAAAATTCTTAAAATTAGGTCTTTGAGGATGACGACCCCGCTCCCACATCCCTCAGGGCAATGGTTGTAAGTTATGCCCTGGGAGCATATAGGGTTCTTATTGAAAGTGTTGTCGTAGAAACTTCAAAAAGGGGTCATTCGATCGGAAATTGAAATGGCTAGTGCCCTTTTTAATAGTCGAAAGTGATTTGAAGGAAACTACCCCACCTTCCACGCCCGTCATTTCCCCAAACACATCCAATAAAAATTTTGAGATAGCCATTTTGTTTAACGTAGTTGAAATTTCTGGAAATTATATCTTTGAGCATGACTCTCCGCCCGAGGTCTTCAGGACAAGGGTTATAAGCTATGCCCCGGGGGCATATATGGTTCTTATGGAAGGAATTGTCTTATAAACTTCAGAGAGGGCTCATTTGATTGGAAACTAAAAGTTATAGTTCATTTTTTAAGTGTCAAAAGATAATCGAGGGTAACCAGCCCCCCCCCCCCCACCCATTTTACCCAAATACATCCGATAAAAATTTTGAGATAGCTATTTTGTTAAAAATAGTTCAAAGCTCATATAACAAAAACACCAGTGTCGACACAACCCCCCCCCCCCAGGGCCCGGTGGCAGGCGTTGTACGTTATGCTCTGGGGGCATTTCTGGTTCTTATGGCAGGGATGATCGTATAAACTTCAAAGAGGGCTCATTTGTTTGAGATTGAAAATTCGAGTTCGCTTTTTAATAGTCAAAAGAGATTGGAAGGCACCTAGCCCTCCCCTCCCCCCTCCACGCCCATTTTTCTCAAACCCATCTGATAAGAACTTTGAGATAACCATTTTTTTTTTTAATAGTTCAAAGACCATGTAACGAAAACTCCGGGGTCAACACAGCCCCCTAGGGCCCGAAGACAGGTATTGTAAGTTATGCCCTGGGGGAATATATGGTTTTTATGGAAGGGATTCTCCTAAAAACTTCAGAGAGGGCTAATTTGATGGGAAATTGAAAGTTCTAATTAAGTTTTTGAGAGTCAAAAGAGATTTGAGGGCAACTACCCCCCCCTCCCACGCCCCTTATTTTCTCGAATGCATCCGATAAAAATTTTGAGATAGCCTTTAAGTTGTAAACTGTTCAAAAGTCAAATAACAAAAACTCAGGTGATGACACAACCCCCCAGTGCCCGGGGACGCACTTCATATAGAAGGGGTTGTCGTATAAACTTCAAAGGGGGCTCATTTCAAAGGGGGCAAACTTTTTTCACTTTGATATTGTTACTTTGATACCAGTTTTGATACTTTGATGAAGATTTGATTTTTCTAAAGTTTGATTTTGAAATAAGGAAATTTTGAAAAATTGAAACTTTTTGCAATCAAAAACGAACAAAAATTAATTTAAAAAAAAATTCCGAAAAATAAGATTTCCAAAGAAAAGTAAAGGCCATTTTAAACTTAAGCTCAGCAGATACAAATACCTGCTAAAATTAAAGCTCAAAACAACCAGAAATTACTATTAAAGAATAAATGAAACCCAAAACGAACATAAATTAAATAAACAATCATAGGAAAAAACGTACAACAAGTAATAATATAAATGAATAAATAGATCTTAAAGGGAGTAATGCTTAGATGGAATATGAAAATCAAGCTTAAAACGAAAAAAAAATTTGCTATTGAAGAATAAATGAAACTTAAAACGAACATAAATTAAATAAACAATCAACGCAAACAAACACACAATAGATATTAATGTAAATGAATAAATAAATCTTAAAACGAATAAAACTTAAATTGAATATGTAAGTCAAGCTTGAAAAGAAACAAAAATCACAACAAACAAGAGTTTGGGTATCGCCTCCTTCTCTCACTGTAAAAGACTAAAACCTACTGCGTCATTGGCGCTTTACTGAAAACTATATTCGTTTTGAACAGTCTTTGAAAGTATAAACAACATCAAATTGAATATTTGATATATAATGATATTAGTTGCTGAAAGATCGATCAGTTCAAGAATTTGTTTCACTCTAATTTTTTTTTTTTTTTTTTTTTTCAATTCTGTACGAAATTTAAAAGAAAATATTTTTAATATAATTCGTCTCCAGTGAAGCCCCAATGACGTAGTAGGCTTTTGGTTTTTATTTACAGTTAAGGAAGGGAGTAGTATCCAAACTCTTGTTTGTAGTGAAACTATATTCCTCTTGAACAACTTTAGAAAAAACTAATAAATTGAACTGAATATTTGATGTATAATAATATTAATTGCTGAATGCTCATCAGTTCAAAATTTTACTATAATTTTAATATTTATTTTCAATATTAAGTACAAAAGAAAATATTTGTAATAAAATTTGTTTTCAGTAAAGCGCCAATGACACAGTAGGTTTTAGTCTTCTATAGTCGACTTTTTTTAGACATTGAAATGTCTAGGTTTTAGCTTTTAGTCGACTTTTAATTTTATTTCTACTATGCATCAGAATACCAGTGTAGAAAATGCAAGAGCCCTCATGCCAATTAACACTGTCCAATCCTTTCAGAATTTTGCTTGGCTAGTCAACACTGGTTTTTTCTATTACAAGTATATACCACTACTGTAACTAAAAGCTTACAGTCATACAATCCCCTTCCGTGTAAAATTCCCCCGAAAATCCTCCCCACACGTAACAAAAAAAAAGACAATAAACACGCATCCATGATCTCTCTTACGAAAAAAAAAAAAATACAAAATTCCACATTTTTGCAGATAGGAGCTTGAAATGTCTTCAAGAGGGTTCTCCAGTTTCTTTTAAGCATTTCGTAAATAATTATTGATCGACTTTCCAAAAAAATACGAAAACTATTTAATTATAAACTATTATATTATATAAAAAATAGATAAAATAAAATACGAATATGTGTAAAAAATAAGAGTATACATATATATAAAGAAAAACACAAGAAACCCAAAACAAAGAGCAGAAGTATTAAGGAATATAATAATGAGAAATAAATTGATTTAATAAGAATAGTATTTATAAGAGTGGAAGGATAGTAAAAATAAATGGCCTATTAGCATAAATTTCAAAATACCTTTTGAATTTCAGTTCAGGTCCTCTTGGGCAAAACGAGGGCCCCCGTCAAGATTAATATGGGTTCAAGTGTAAAAAGACCTTATAACAGCAATTACAAAAAAAAAAGCCCCTATTCAATTAATCAAAGCTGCTGGTTCATTGGGACTTACGATGATAAAAACAAGATTAACAAAAAATAACTTAAAAATAAATGATGAGTAAAAACTTCAATTATATTGGAGTTTAGCATATCGAGGAAAGTGTAACTAAATGTAGGTTTAAAGAGTGGGAGGGTCAGTAACAGTTATTGGAGAATCAATTTAGTTACGATTTAATTTCTTCTTATGGAAGGATTTTTTTTTCCTTTTCAGTAAACGATGTAAATGTTATCAGTGGGAAAAGAAGAGAATACTGTCATATACTTCTGTACTAATTAGTGTCCTTATTGCATTAGTATATTTTTGTGATATAACCGTCGCACATTTTAAATGTGATAGGGGATCACACTGTTCCTGAAATGAATGTCAGAAAGGCAGACAAATAACCTTGCCTTTTTATCCCTTGTTGTATTTACCTGTTGTAAGTCCGTCCAATTTATTGGTGTGATATTTTAAGCAGGACAAAAGAACAAAATGCTACAAAAATTACCACAAAATTACCACAAATTGCCAGCAAATTTGCCACATACATTTTTTTAATTTACCCCTGAGCTTCTTTGTAGTTTAATTATTCAGTAAATTACTACTAACGGATATTTTTAAACTTCATAAGGTTCAAACTTCATAATAAACACATTTAGACTACACACTAGTTACCACAAGAAGAGCATACTTTATCTCAGTATTTATTTATCACAATTTCAATATTTTAATATACTCTATAAGTGATTCATTCCGCCTGGCAAAAGTTTTAAATGTTTCTAAAATATCTATGCTCCATGCCGTAAGTTTGGTTTACTTGTGTATTAATTCTTAAACACCACTTAGATTAAGATAACTTAATATGTTTCAAATAGCGTCAGAGTATCATTCATACCCAACAACCTCATCTGAAAATAATTTACTCATATCACAAGAGCCATAGAGGTGCATCACAGCCATAGCCACAGCCAAAGCCATAGAGGTGCAACCACAGCCATAGAGGTGCACTGTCATTACGACATGTTGGTGTAGAGGTTTGGAATATGTTGGCATATAAAAGAATCAGTTTCACTAAGATAGCTCCAAAAAATATTTACAATATCTTACTGAGTAGATTAAATTTGTTTGTTTAGTTTTTCGGTTTAATATTTTGTGAATAAGGTATGTGTCCCTTTTTATGCAATAATCTCGTGAAGTGATTCGTTTAGTTGAACTTTATTCGTTAACTGATAACGTTATTCGTTTAACTAATCTTGTGATCAGTTTCGCTAAGTTTGTTCCGAAAAAACTTTAAAAAATATCTTATTGAGTACATTAAAGTTGTTTGTTTAGTTCTTCCGTTTCATGTTTTGTGAATAAAGGTATGTGTCCCGTTTGATGCGATAATCTTGTGAAACGATCTATTTCTTTTCATATGTGGAATACTCGTACATTGCCCAAATATGTAAAAAAAAAAAAAAGTAAATCGGTTTTGCTAATCTCGTTCAAAAAAAAAATATTTAAAACATCGTATTGATTAGATAAAAAAATTGTTTACATGTTTTTGTTATTTAGTTTTTCTGTGTTTGTTGTTCGTTTAGTTTTTTTCTGCATAATTTTTTTTGAAAAAGGTATGTTTTTTGTCCGGTGTGATATTATTGTCACATGATTGATCAATCAATTTCCCATATTGGCCTTATTTTGTAAATAAATAAAGTTAAGTCAAGATTGTAATAATTACGCTAAGAACCAAGTTTGTCTGCAACCATTTACTAAAACAATGAACAAAATGGGAGAAAAAAAATTAGGAGTTTGAATTTCAAATTTTTTGCCTTAAATTTCTCATCTATACCAATTATTTTCCATCCGCTTGTATAAAAGCTAGATAACTTTCATCTTAGATGAAAGGAAGATATTTCCGATAAAGAGAGGTTCTCAAGGGCTCTTTCAAAAAGAAAGCAGAAGAGCGTATTCTTGTCTTTGAAATTCCATACCGGTCTCTAATTTTTTCAAGGGATCGTCAACTTTCAATCACCTGGTGAACCTCTTGAAGTGCCACTTGTCCCCCCACACCCGAAATCTTAAATACGGTCTTAGACCACACTGGCTATACATGACATACGATGAAAAACGAAGAAAAGGAGAAAAAAAAATTAAGAAACTGCAAAAGGAAAAAAATAACCTTTTGAACAAAACAAGTTTTTTTTTCTTTTAAACTGAGGATGGCTTGTTGGAGATCTTTGCCGAAATATCTGCTTTGTCTTTTTGGAGTTTTCACAGACTAGAAGTTACCCCCGTTGGTTACGGTCAGTCAGTCGGGTACCCAAAACCTTCCGTAGGCAATTTCTCTGGAAAATGTCTAGTAAATCTTCCTCTGTTTTTCGGAGCTGGTGTAAACGATTTTTGGAAGTTGGCCACCCTTTGTTTTTTATTATTATTTTGTTTTCACTTCATTTTATTGGAAGTTTTACAGTGTCATCTCTGCATCTCTGTCATCTCAGTTTTACAGAACCACTGCATGTTATGCCATTTGTCTGTATAGTTAGCATTCTAGATATTAATTAAAAAAAATAAAAAAGTTTTCTCTAGTGAAAGCAAAGAGTGAAACTAAAACTTAAAACGAACAAAAATTATTCTGCACATGAGGGGGGGGAGCTGAACCCTCCCCTCTTTACACTAAAGTTTCTTATAGTGGTTTAAAAATACTTCTTATTTCGTATCAACGGCCCTTGTGTTTTAGCATTCGTTCTTACAGAATTGGGACAAAAATTTAAACTCTACTATGAAGAGTCAAGGGTTCAAGAGGGCATCCCATCTTAGATATGGAATAATTTATGTTTGTTTAAGTTTTAATGTCGCTCTTTACTTTCATTCGAGAAAACTCTTTTTCATGCATTTATGTTCCTGTTTCATAGTTTACAAAGGGTCACCCTAAATGTGGAGAGGGCTACTGTTCCTCAAAAAGTACCCTTTCAGTCATAATTTGATCATCACAATTTGAAGTTATACATCGCTAAATGTCAGAAATATTTTTCTAAGAAGAGGGCTACCACCCTGCAACTCCCTTATTCAGCCTTAGTTTAAATGAAAGGAGATGTGATATCAATTACTACACACCCCGCTTTCTATATTTATTCGAAGGCTCATGGAGAAATAAAAAAAATTGGGTACTGAAATGTCTTCTTTGAGGTATCTGCCCCTGCCCCGCCAAACACTGTGACGCACCGCCTCTCCTTCATAATAGCTGATGCCCAATCAGTGGCAGATCCAGGGGAGGGGCAAGGGGGGCGTGTGCCCCCTAACATTATTTACTTAATTAACGCGAGTTTGCGTTAAATAAACTTGCTCCTAACGCAAGTTTATCAGATCCACCTATTCCCCTCCCCCCTAAAAAAATCCTGGATCCGCCCCGGTGCCCAATTATGCATCACTGAAGTTTTGCATAGTTTCATATATTTTGCGAAAAATAAAGTAGATGTCTATATTGCCCATTTATCTTGTTTAGACTATGTGGCTTTTCACGAACGAAGGCACCACTGTGTAGAATTGCTTTTTTCGCAATTGAAAAGCTCAATATATAGTTCATCAACACTTTTAAATAGATTGGCTATCTCAAAATTTTAATTCATAGCAATTTGGTCCTCTTTAGAGAAAAATCGTTATCTGGGGCAAAAAACGCAACCTTTCCATGGCAAAATTTTTTGGCCACTTAAAAAAGGCACTAGAACTTTTCATTTCCGTTCGATTCGTTCCTTTTTCGATCTTATAGGACCGTTGGTTTGATACGATTACCCCTGGGGAAAGAAAAAAAAGAAAAATTTAAAGATGTATCAATGAAGTTTCTTCTGGCAAAATTCCATGTTTTTGTAGATAGGAGTAGAAAGTAATTTGATCGTGCGAATTTCATCAAGATCACTTGCCTTTTCGGGGGTGTTCCACACCTTTACTGAAAACTAGATAAATTTTCTCAGGCTCTCAGCTTTTGACGGGCTTTAAACTTAATGAATTTTACATATTTGGAATCAGTATAAAAAGCCATATATAAATTAACTTTTTTATAATTTCGGTTACGGTTACTAGGTATAGTTTTGGTTACGGTTACTAGTTTCGGTTACTAGATAGCCAGAGTGGCTCTTTAACTTACAGCTCGTAATCACGAACTGTTTGACCAGCTGTTTCAATATTTTTCAGACGTAGTAGACAAAATTTCAGACATGATAAAATAATTGTCATTTTAAAAGCAAATAATTCAATGTACTGCAAGAAATGATGTGTTTGAAAACTTGTCTATATAAAAGAGAGAAAAGTCATATATAAAAGCAAGTGAACATATTTCATCAACGAAAAATCGACACTAATTGTGAAGAACTCTCCTTAGGGGTTTTCTACTCTCCACCACTTGATGGGGCGCAGTTCATTCCACAATGCGTGGCGTGCTCCTACTGCACCACGCCTCTTCGCATGACACATTGCACACTTCCGCAACACTTGGTGTACGTCACCTGTTTTGAAAGTTGTTTAACCCTAGAAATTTTGTAAAAAAAATTAGGAAAAATATTTTTTTAATTTTTTAAAAGAATGTTTTGGTGTTCATCCAAATTGACAGGAAGAACCATTAACGTAGAAACATCAGTTGTTGGTTATCATCCCAAAGAACAGTTGACATAGACACGCTGAAATGTGTTTTATAAGATTCCGGATGGTAAGTGATTAATTGTAATTAATATAAGTAATATAAGAGTAACAAATATAAGATTAACGGATGGTAAGTGTACTTACCAGAAGCAAGGCTGAACCTTGTCATTAAACAACATCTCAAGAATTACACGTGAAAAGTGGTAATAATTAATATTAAAAATGCTTCAATTAATCTAATTAACCAAAATAAATTAAAAAATACAAGGTACTTATTGAGTATCCAGCCAACACGCGAGAAGTGAATTTTGGTTAGTGGTAATGATATAAAACAAAGTATGATAAAAATATAATAGTTCAGAAACAAACATGGACTATATATTTGCGGTACTCTTCTAAAACCCAGGACACATGTGAGAAGTGAAGTTTGGTTAATGCTAATGAAATAAAACAAAATAGGATGAAAATATAATAGTTTATGAAAAAATTCAGGCTATATATTTGCACATTAGGGGTGGGGGTAAAGCATAGAAAATATTAAATATGAACCTAATCTAATCTAACCAAACCTAGCTACCCTTTAGTCCCCCTAAACCCCAAAAAACTACAGTTTAAATTTGTGTCATGGAGTGAGCAATATCTCACTATGCAACGGAAACCTGTTTATCGATAGCGGCTTTGACATTTCGAAGCGGTCTTTCTTTCGTGTGTCCTGGATTTTAGAAGAGTACCATATTTGCACATTAGGGGGGGGGGGGGGTAAAGCATAGCATATATTAGATATATAACCTAACCTAGATACTTTTTTTTTTGCCCCTTCAACCCCAAAAAAACTAAAGTTTAAATCTTTTTCTCGGAGTGAGCAATACCTCTCTAGGCAGCGAAAACCTGTTTTTCATATAGCATCTTTGAGATTTCGATGCGGTCTTTCTTACGTTTTTGCTGGATACTGAATAAGTACCAAATATAATTATTCTTCTAGGTTGTAAATTATCTAATTACAACCTATGCTCTCCTATCCTCTCAATGACAGATCAAATGACAGAATAAATCGCCTAATTTTGGAACTGAGAATCCTTTTTTGGCACTTTTGCGAGAGCTTATCTTAAGAGTGGTGGAGGGGCTGAAAGTATGAAGCTATGTAAACAAAGTCTTAAAGGATAAAGAAAATCCAAGCTGGTTCAAGATTGTTTTTCAGGGGGGGGGTCTGAAGCCTAAGACCTCTCTGCTTACATAGTCTTAAGGTGTTGCACTGTCAATCCAAAACCCTTTTGGTATATTTCTCACAAGTGTAGACGAACCCGAGTAATTTCGTACTTTAGTAATATATATTAATTACTATATATTGTAACTAGTATATATAGTTATGTCCAACCAGCTGAAGCTTTAGCTAATGGCAGAAAAAGGTGCAACATAAATAGTTTACAACTGGAGTTTGGAGCAGGATTAACCAAAGCATTAGTTTAAAAGTCAGGGACAAGGAATTTAGCAAAATGTACAGATTCATTAGCAAAAAAAGCCCAAGGTTTAAAAAAAACCGAAAATATTAAATAATAATGCAAAATACTAAGCATTAAATATCTAAATATTTAATGTACTTCTTAAGGGCAATTTTTAACACATCTACTTTGCCCAAGTTCCCAACCTCTCTAAATCTTAGGAATCGAGTTCCAAAATCTTAGGACAATACCAAAGAACGAACAGTTGTACCATTTAACCTATTAATAAGCTTTGAGTGGGTGCAGTAATATGTTCTTTTTTTTTCTTCCCCTGTTTAACTTGCCAAATTACCGAATTGTTGGTGAGAACGCCAAATTTCTGGAACATTTTAGGCGCCAAAATAAACTTACTGCAGAGATTCTTGCTAATGATAATAACACCCTTGGTACTTCTAGGGGAATAGGGACTGAGATTTGTACAAATTTAGTTGACCTGTTTGAGAGTTTTACTTTAGTTTTTTGCTAATTCACATGTCCCAAACATTTTTAATTCTAGTTTCTTAATTGTTTCTCGTGTATGCATGGTTTATCCTCAACTATGTGAAATTACTCAATCCAAAGGCTCTATAAGTAGAGAGGGGTCATGAGCTCGTGACAGTACAAAATTCGGTTATCAAAAGAACGTATCTCCTATCAGTACACCAAATAAGGGCATAGCCTCCCTAGGGAGAAAGATTACGTAATCGGGTCAATGACCTCTTTTTCCAAGATCGATTTATTTGATGTTTCTATGTGTAATAACTCGGGGGGCGAAGGTTGCACATGTGCATTGAATTCTAACGGGAACAATGTTATTGATCTAGGACTCGAGGGGGAAGTGAATCTCCGAGAACCTGATTGCGTAATCGATCGTGAATGTCATGGTGTCCAGAAATAGTATTTGTTGTTGTTGCTCTCGCCCAAATGTTATGACTTTCCCGGAAACAGTTAGATCACGTGTTTCCTTCTCAGCGAATCAGTGAGTCGGATACATCCCCCTTCTCAACCAATCAGAGACCTTGTTACATATGATTTCCCCGTTACATAACAATTCGCCCTTGAGATTTCGTATATAACGGACATGCAATGTGATTCAATTATCAGAAAGTATTTTGACGCTGTGTAAACAACAATGGATAAATTTGATGAACTTGAAGCCTTGGCAACTTCAATTTACCATGTAAGTACATTTTTTATTTTCAAACGAATTTTCCATGGACATCCTTACCTCTATATTTCCAGCTAAATCCCCCTCCCTCTACCATTGTTTTACAATCCCAAATTCTCGCAAAAAGAAATAGCATTTCGATAAATTCCTTCCCTCTATATTTCCAGCTAAATCCCCCCTCCCTCCACCATTGTTTTACAATCCCAAATTCTCGCAAAAAGAAATAGCATTTCGATAAATTCCTTCCCTCTATATTTCCAGCTAAATGCCCCCTCCCGCCACCCTTGTTTTACAATCCCAAATTCTCGCAAAATTAAATACCATTTATATAAATTCATTACCTATATATTTCCATATAAATCCCCCCACCCCACAATATTTTTTTACAACTAAATTCTTGCAAAAATATATACCATTTCAATAAATTCCTTCCCTCTATATTTCCAGCTAAATCCCCCCTCCCTCCACCCTTGTTTTACAACTAAAATCTCGCAAAAAGAAATACCATTTCAATAAATTCCTTCCCTCTATAGTTCCAGCTAAATGCCCCCGCCCTCCACCATTGTTTTACACCCCAATTCTTGCAAAAAGAAATACCATTTCAATAAATTCCTTCCCTCTATATTTCCAGCTAAATCCCCCCCTCCCTCCACCATTGTTTTACAACCAAATTCTCGCAAAACGAAATAGCATTTCAATAAATTCCTTCCCTCTATATTTCCAGCTAAATCCCCCCCCTCCCTCCACCATTGTTTTACACCCAAATTCTCGCAAAAATAAATAATTATCCTTCCCTCTATATTTCCAGCTAAATCCCCCCCCCCACCTCCCACTCTAATACAAACTCCACTATGCTATCTTTATAGTCGTTAGAAGACTATAAAATATGCTCTGTTTAACTATCTAAACCCCCCACTCCTTACGACTTTAATTCTTGCAATAGAAATAATACTCTTTTTATCGATATAATTCTATCTAAAGTGACAACCCTTAGCTATTAATAAACCGTTTCTATTTAAGCCGCCGCTAGCTTGACTTAAACATTTCCGCTATGATTTAAACAGGTGATAATTACTGTCACCCCTTTAAAAGTACATCCGGTCTCATAATCCTTACGTTAGCGGCTTAACCAAAGGGTCTCACAGAAAAAAGGATAATTTTGATCAAATTAACATCATAGCTTCTTCATCGCAAATTTGACTTTTGCTTTACTGAAAAGGGCCCGGGATTTTTAAGAAAAAAGAATAAATAAATTTATTATGCGTAAATTGAATAGCATTTGATTCCTGAGTTTAGTATATTTCTCGTAAATTTTAACTTTTGCTTTACTTAAAATGGGGGGGGGGGAGGGGCTTCTTTGAGACAAATGTTTTCTAGACAAAATTATGGCTAGGTTAGGTTAGGGGAGTACTAATTTTTATTCTGTAAAAAAAAAGGGGAAAATTATTTTTAAACTAATTTTTTCTATTCTTTTTAAGGCCAATTATGAAGAATGTATGGCGCCGCCCGCTAAGAAAGCCAGAGATGACAAGACAGCCCCATCAGTGCCAGCCCCATTGCAGCCTGGGTTTAAGTTAAAAAGAGAGTGGACGGCTACCAACCCTGCTGAAGCGCAAGATCGTGAAATAGCCGGCCCAGTCGCACAAGAACATAGCGACGCCGCCCCGTCCACCCTCCAGCATGCACTACCTGGTCCTTCGAGGCACAAGTGGATACGTGATATAAACCCTTAATCGATTTGCCATCATCGTATCTTTAGTACAAATTTCCGTTCTTTGCCCTCACACTATCCTCTGATTTAGTGTATATAGTATCCCCTCACCCCAACCATTGTTTTAATTTTATCTCGCTCTGGGATATCTAAATATAATTTTTTACAATGAAACCACTCTTTTCTCTGCTCCCCCCTCCCATCGGAGATATCTCATAAGCGAATATTTTTAGGTAATTTCTATTAATAATCACTGCATTTGAAACTCAAAATGCTATTTTTTCTAATCTTTGATATTTTCTCTGTTGCTATCTCTTCGCTGTTATCTCATAAGCGAATATTTGTCAATGGTAATTTCAATTAATGCTCACTGCATTTGAAACTCAAAATGCTATTTTTTCTAATATTTGATATTTTATCTGTTGATATCTCTTCGCTGTTATCTCATAAGAGAATATTTGTCATTGGTAATTTCAATTAATGCTCACTGCATTTGAAACTCAAAATTCTATTTTTTCTAATCTTTGATATTTTCTCTGTTGCCATCTCTTCGCTGTTATCGCATAAGCGAATATTTTTCAAGGGTAATTTCAAATAATGCTCACCATTTGAAACTCAAAATCCCCTATTTTTCACAATTGATTATCACAAAGTTTCAAGAGAAGGAACTGAGTGACATTAATCACATTTATCTATTTGTTACATATGAACCCCGTAATTTGCGCAATGATATTTTAAAATAACTATCGATCTTACAAACCCTTGCCAATATTTTAGTGATGTGGAAGCATTGTTGAAGATCTATTGAGTTAAATGTTCTCGAATTTGATTGTACAGTTTCCCAGAAAATACGATTGGAAACAGAACAGACACGATATTAAAAATAATATCGACTCATTTGGAGTCATAGACACCCTGTTTGATGAGTAGGCTAAACGAATGATGCCGTAAAACACGACGGTTTGGTGGGGCTTGATTTACCCAAATGGGAGCTATGGTGTCCGAACTGTACAGCTGGGGCCAGGGGGGGCGGGGGGGGCATGGGGCGGGCCGTGCCGGGGGGAAGTGCCCCGGGGAATTGCCACGGGCTCGAGAAGCATCGTAGTACGTGAGGCGGGTCCCGAAAAGCACCACCGGGATGCGCTATGGCTCCGAAAAGCTCCACGGGACAGGGACGCGCCATAGGGGTGCGCCACGGATCAGTGAAGCGCCACCGGGATGCGCTGTGGCTCCGAAAAGCGCCACGGATCAGGGAAGCGCCACAGGGGTGCGCCACGGGTCAGGGATACGCCACAGGGATGCGCTGTGGCGCCGAAAAGCGCCACGGATGGTCCGGGAAGCGCTGTGGGGCAAGGTTAGGGGGACGGGCTGGGGGGAGCGCCGAAAAAAAAAAATTTTTTTTTAACACTTTGAAAATAAACGAACAAAATGTTGCCTTCTATGTCATATCTTAGATTATCTTCAGTTGAATTAACCAGATGTTATTAAGCAATAATAATCCAAATTTTAAAAGCACTATGGATGATTTGAACACTTTGAAAATAAGCTATTTTTTCACTTACAGGTTGTCCTGGTTCCATACTCGCCGTCTCCCCCCTGCTCGTCAGTTGGAGAAGGAGAGGAGGCACACGTGGAGTCCCCCAACAATTCACTATGGGATGATTCACATCAAATTCCTTTTAATATTGA